>NC_133768.1:40165375-40433307 GCF_036562045.2 Rhinolophus sinicus
GCTGTGGTCCTGGATGAAGTCCTGGACTTCCATTATTCCACCAGTGTTGCCCAGAGGAGCAGCAAAGGGCATGTTGTCACATAGACCCCTGTGAGGTCAGTTTTATTAGAGCCTCTAGAGACACTTGGGAACCTCTGCATCAAGGCACAAAAACCTGACATTTCTCGTTAAAAACAATATGATAGAAAATATTGCTGAGAATTCAATTTCCTCTTGTTTTTATTTGAAATTCCTTTCCCAAGAGATTGTTCTGTGTAAACTTCAACCAGTTTCTCCCAATACTTACATCTTGTGTAATATAAATAAGTATTGGAAAAATGTGTGTGCATAGTTCTATGTCATTTCATCTCATGCAGATTGGTGTAACTGCCACCACAATCAAGATACAGAACTATTCTATCTCTGTGAAGATCTTCCTGCTACCCCTTATAGTCATACTCATTCCCCTCCCACCCCCCGTCCCAATTCCCTGGTGATGACTAATCTGTTCTTCATCTCTTAATTTTGTAACTTGAAGAATGCTATGTTGGGGCGGCCAGATAACTTAGTTGGTTAGAGCACATACTCTTAACAACAAAGTTGCCGGTTCAATTCCTGTGTGGATGGTGGACTACACCCCCGGCAACTAGATTGAAAACGTTGACTGGACTTGGAGTGGAGCTGCGCCCTCCACAACTAGACTGCAGGACCACAACTTGACTTGGAGCTATGAGTCCTGGAAAAAACACACTGTTACCCAATAAAAATTTAAAAAAAAATAATGCTATGTAAATAGAATCATTCAGTTTGTGACCTTTTGAGATCGTTTTTTTTTTTTTTCACTCAGCATAATGCCCTTGAGATCCATTTAAATTATTGTGTGCATACTTTGTCCTGTTTATTGCTTAATAGTAGTCCATGGTATGGGTATACCACAATGTGTTTAACCATTCACCTATTAAACAACATTTTGGTTTTCAAATCTAGCTATTACAAATAAAGCTGCTAAGGACATTCAAATACACATTTTTGTGTAGACATACATTTTCATTTCTGTGGGATAAATGCCTAGGAGTTCGATTACTGGGTCATGAGGTAGTTTAGTTGTTTAAGAAACTACTAAATTATTTTCTAGAGTGACTGTGCATTCCCACCAGCAATGTATGAGAGATCTAGTTTCTCTGAATCTTTGCCAGCATTGGTATTGTCACTATTTGTTAATTTATCTGTTCTGATAGGTGTGTGGTAATATCTCATTGTGGTCTTAATTTGCATTTCCCTAATGGCTAATGATATTGAACATCTTTTCATGTGCTTATTTGTCCTCTTCAGTGAAATATCTCTTCAAGTATTTTGTCCATTTTCTAACTGGATTTGTTTTTTACTGTTGAGTTTTCAGACTTCTTTACATATTCTAGTTATGAGTCTCTTGTTAGATAGTGGTTTGCAAATTTTTCCCACAGTCTATAACTTATATTTTCATTTTCCTAAGAGTCTTATACAAAGTTTTTTATTTTGATGAAGTACAGTTTATCAACTTTTTATTTCATGTATCATGGTTTTGGTGTTACGTCTAAGAATTCTTTACCAAGCCCCTAGGGCCTGAAGATTTTCTCCTGTTATTTTTCTAAGAGCTTCATAGTTATAGTTTTACATTTAAATCTGTGGTTCATTTTGCATTAATTTTTGTATAAGATTTAAAGTCTAGGTCTAGGTAGAGGTTGTTTTTACTTTTTTTTTTGACTTATGAATATCCAATTGCTCCAACACCATTTGTTGAAAAGACTGTCCTTCCTTCATTGAATTGCTTTTGCACCTTTGTCAAAGATCAGTTGGCCAATCTTCTGTGGCTCTATTTCTGAGTTCTCAATATGTCTCTCTGCCAATACCACACTTTTTTTTTTTAAGAAAAAGAAGGATTTTATTAGGGAGGCCTAATTGGCAAACGCAATTCAACCAAGATATTACAAGAAATGATAATGACAAGTCAATTTTCTTCATGAATACTGATGCAAAAGTCCTAAGCAAAATAAGAGGATAACAAAACTATCAAATTTAATATATCATTATTCTGTAAGGTTGATAACAGGAACACAAGGTAGCTTTATATGACCAAATCAATCAGAAAAAAAAATTTCTACATAAGATTTCCTCTTCTGCTTTCCAGTAACGATTTCCTCATTTCCTTTTGAACTCTCACTAGCAGTATTCTCCATATACAGATTTCTGCCAGCAGTCTGTTCAAGGCAATTTAGCTCTTCTCTATCAAGCTCAGCAACATGCACCAGCCTCCACCCTATGTGTGATTCCAAAGCCATTTCTACACATTTTTTTATTACTATAGCTATACAGGAAAACTTAAAATTGAGCAGTGTGAGTCCTCCAACTTTTTCATCTACTTCAATATTGTTTTAGTTATTCTAGTTCCTTTGCCTTTTTATATAAGTTTTAGAATAATCTTGCCTACATCTGTAAAAAAATCTTTCTGGGATTTTCATAGGAATGGCATTAAAGCTGTATATAAATTTTGGGAAAATTGACATCTTTATATATTGAGTCTTCCAACCCATGAACACAGAATGTCTCTCCATATATTTAGATCTTTGATTTCTTTTTTCAGAACTTTGAAATTTTCAATATACATATCCTGTATGTGTTTTGTTAGATGTATGCCTCAAAATTTTGTTTTGGAGCAATTATAAATGGTATTGTGTTTTTAATTTTGGTTTCCATATTTTTGTTGATATATATATATATATATATATATATATATATATATATATACACATATGTATATATATATATATGTATATGATTCACATTTTTGTATTGATCTTGTATCCTTCAAAATTGCTGAACTCATTTATTAGTTCTAGGGGCTTTTTTTTGTAGATTCCTTGGGATTTTCTATCTAGATAATCATGTCATCTGAAAATACACAGTTTTATCTATTTTTTCTGATTTCTATTCCTTTTATTTTTGTTTCTTGCTTTATTGCACTGGCTAGAACTTCCAGTATTATATTGAATAGCAGTGGTGAGAACAAACATCCTTGCCTTGGTCCCAATCTTGGGGGGAGGGACATTCAGTCTTTCACCATTAAATATGTTACCAATAGTTTTTTGTTTTTTGTTTTTTTGTGTTCTTTACAAAGATGTTCTTTACAAAGTTTCCTCTGTATTTCTAATTTTGTGAGAATTTTTATTGTGAATGGGCTTTGAATTTTGTCAGATACTTTCCCCCAGGCTATTTTCTTTCTGTTGTTCACACTGGATAATTTCTATTATTTTATCTCCAATTTCACTTATTCTTTCCTCTGTCTCTTCCACTCTGATATTGAGCCCATCTATTTGTTTCTACACATTTTTCATTTGTTTCTATTATATAATCTCTACTGACACTGTGTTTGAGGGGGCTTGTTACTGCCCAGTAGAAATGAAAGTTCTGGGTCCCAACTTGCCCTTCTCCGACACCATCCTGGCAAGGGGTTTGACTCCTTACAGCTGCCCAGGGAGGATGTCTAAGTTCCCCACTGGGCGTTTGTTGGCATAGGTGGTGCTGCAGTTTTTTTTCCGTGGTGTTTAGTTAGAGTAGTTATTATCTGAAACTTTTCTGTCTTGCAAAGTTTCTCCTTTCCTAATCCTTTGCCTAAAGAGACCAAGGTTTGCTTGAGGCTTTTTTTTTTTCTTTTTGGCCTATGCCCATTGATGTTTTCAGGTTTTCAGCTTCTCTAGCACCTAGTCTAGGATATCTGAGGCAAAACAAACTCCAGGGACTTCACTGCTGTGTCATTACTTGCGTTCTAAGGTCTATAGCCAGTCTGCTTTCTTCTGTCTACTTTTCAGCGTCTTCTTATGTTTGTTTTATATACAATGTCCAGGTTTTGAAACTAGGCTTAGCTGGAGGAATAGGGAGAAGTAGAACTAGTACATCTTATTTTATTTTATTTATTGGGGTGACATTTGTTAGTAAAATTACATAGATTTCAGGTGTACAATTCTGTATTACATCATCTATAAATCCCATTGTGTGTTCACCACCCAGAGTCAGTTCTCCTTCCATCACCATATATTTGATCCCCCTTACCCTCACCTCCCACCCCCCACCCCCTTACCCTCTGGTAATACATCTTTTCACTTGCTTTGTTTTAAAATTTCATTTTATTATTTAAAAAATTTAAACATACATAAAAATAGAAAGGTTAGTAGAACGAATCCCCTTTACTCAGCTTCAACAATTTTCAACATTTTGCCAATCTTATTTCATTTATTCTCCCTACTCCAAGGTTTGTTGGAGTCTTAACTCACATCCGAGACAGAATATGATCTCACTCAATGTGAGTGCGCATCTCCAACAGAAAAAAAGTTTTTTTCATAACCACAGTGCCATTATCACAATTTGCTGATTAACAATAATCCCTTAATGAAATTAAATACTAATTTATATTCAAATTTCCCTGATTGTTTCAAGAAGTGTTTTTAAAATTGATTTGTTAAAAATAGTATCCAAACCAAATGTAACACTGCATTTGGTTGTCAACTCTCTTTTAAAAATCTATACTTATATCAAAACATCATGCTGTACACCTTAAATATATACAATTTTTATTTGTCAATTATAGCTCAATAAAGCTAGAAAAAAATCTGTAAGTTTCCCATCTTCTTTTTTCTCATCTTTTTAAAAATTTTTTCTTTTCCTTGATATTTTCTGCCAAGATGTCTTTCTAGTAAACTTTGAGATCATTGTGGACCTCCTCATCCTTTTTTAAATGTCATTTATCATTGAAGAAAACAGATCACTTTTCTTATAAAATATTCCACATTCTGGATTTGGTTGAATGTTACTTTCTTAGTGGTGATATTGAACTTGCTCTTCTGTCCCCTATATTCACCATAAACTGAGAGTTAGAGCTATAGCTTGATTAGACTTAAGTTCAATTTTTATTTTTGGCACCAATATATCATAGGTGATGCTGTATGCTTCCTACTGCATCACATCAGGAGGCACATATGGAGCTGTCCTATTCTTAGTGATGCAAAACTTGATCAGTAGGTTCAGGTGGTGTCAACCTGATCCCTCCATTGTAAAGTTCCCCATCATCATTTTGCCTAATCTCTTTTTATCCATTCATGATCATTGCCCTAGATTAGTGATTCTCAACCAGAGATGACTTTGTTCCCTAGAGGACATATGACAATGTCTGAAGACATTTTTCATTTTCATGACTGTGGTAGTGGGGTGTGCTAATGGCATCTAGTGAGTAGGGGCCAGAGATGCTGCTAGAAATCCTACAATGCATAGGACAGCCCCCAAATAAAGAATTGTCTGGCCCCAAACGTCAATAGTGCTGGGGTTGAGTAAATACGGCCTAGATTTATTATTTCATTAGGGATTGTAAATGGTGATATACTAATCTACCATTCCTTCTGCATTTGCTCTCTGGAATTGTTGCATAAAAAAAGAATATCATAACTATTTGGTTACCCTAAAATATAGTTCCTATAGGAAAGGTGGGATAAGTTCTTGATTTTTTTTCTTTTATTTATTTTTGCAATACTAATTTGGTGCTCTAGCATCACCCAGGGGTGACCAGCATTTTTTAATGTCATTATGAACTCATGTATTTTGTACATTTGATGCTTGGTTAATTGCTGATTTTTTGATGCTCTGATTGTCTCAATATAGACAATTATGGGAACTTCCCTTCATCTTGGATCCTGTGTTCTTTTGACATGATTACATTTGTCTTTGATATCCTTTGCTTTTTGGCAAAACAAGATGTCCCAGGCTCATTTTGTACATTTCCTGTTACAGACCTGTGATTTCTCCAAGGTAGATTGGCTCCTTTTGGCAGGAAATTATTTTAGAGACCACAGTATGGGCATTAGATATACTCATGGCTACTAGATTACCATTGCTGTTAGGTCTTTTCGGTGGACAAAGCTAGGACATACTTATATTTTAGAAAGAGAAAAATAAATAGATCATAAGTTCATAATGTTTCTGTAAATACTGTATTTCCCTAATTTTCTTACACAGAAGGTAGCATACTATATACAATGTTCTATACTTTGCTTTTTCCATTTAACAATATATCCCAGATATTAGTCTTAATCATAATATAGAAATCTATCTCATTCCATAGTATTTATTTTATTTTTAAAAATATTTTTTCCAGCTTTCCATTTTTTGGCTCCAGTATAATTTATTCAACTGGTCCCCTGGTGGTGGACATTTGTTGTTTTTTCCCCAGTCTTTTGTTATTACACACAATGTTACAGTGAATGACCTTGTGCATATGTCATTTTGTGCTTTTGCTGGTGTATCTTTGGGTTGGATTCCTAGAAGTGAGATTACTGAGTCAAATAGTGAACACACATGTGATTTTGCTAGAAATTGCTAAATTTCCCTCTGTTGAGGTTATGTAATTTTGTCTGTACTGTTTTTTGTGATTTTAAAAGGAATAAAATTTACTTGCAACTAGTAGTAAATAAGCCCTAGAGATCTAATGGACAGTATAGTGAATATAGAAAAAATATTGTGTTATAATCATCAAACTTATTAAGAGACTAGATTTTAATTATTTCAGCCACAAAAAGAAATGATAATTATGTGAAGTTCCAGTGGCTACAGTAGCAATCATATTACAACATGTATCAAATTAACATGTTGTACGCCTTAAACTTACACAATGTTATATGTTAAATAAATATTAATAAACATAAATAAGTAAAAATTAAAAAAAATAAATTAAAAAGGAGCAATATTTTGAAAAAATCAGAAGTGTGATTAGAAATTATAAGTACCAGTTTCAGTACAATATAACAACATGTACCCTACCCATCCTTCAGAATTGAAAGAGACACTTAGGACAAATGCAGATGTCAAATTCCACACTTTGATGAGTAAAACTGGAGAAAGTAAAACTTCACTGTGCCTCTAAGCTCAGTCCTGGGGCCATGCTATATTCCACAAGGCCAACCTCCAGCACTAGACACCAATTTGAGGATTCCGGGGTTTTCCTAAAAGACTGGGGTAAGATGGGTGGCTGGTCAGATGCTGTGGCAGCATGAGGGAAGCTGATCAGAACTCACGTTATAAAGCAAAAGTGTAAGTCAAACGGGGCAGCAGTATGAAGGGGTACAGTCAGGGGTGCTGAAGACGGAGGGAAGCTAAGAAACAGACTACGGGAGGCGAGTTTTGGTAAAAACTGGAGAAATGGCTGGTTAGGGTATGATGCAGTGTAACCCACATCTTTGCTGTCATCCCTCACGAGCATAACTTTGCTCTCTCTGTGAGCCTTTCCTTTCTTTCAGCCAGAGAAACGCCCAGGCCATTGGAATCACAAGGGTGCCTTGACAGACTCCATTTTCCCTTCCACATCTCTAGGCCTGCTGCTTTCCTCTGTAGGGCTGGCATCTCCTGGAAGCCTGTTGTGGACCCCAGTAAGCCCAGTCCTTAGTTCCCTGGCTGCTGATATGCTGTGGGAGTGCAGGGCGCAAGGCCTTGCCGTGCTGCAGTGGTAAGCAGGGGCTGCTAGGCTGCCTATCTCGGTCATCATGAACAGGCCAGTAGGCTGGCTATTCCTGTGTTTACAGCAGTTTGGCGTGGTCCAAATAGGGTGGCACTTGACCAGTTTCCAGACCTAAGGTCCCTGGTGCTGAGTGAATTTGCCATTTGCCCGTTAGCCCAATGAAGACTCTCAGAGCACTAGTAGGATGTCAGGGGCCTAGGTAAAGTAGGTGTCAGACACCTCATTGTTGATAGTAGGTATATTCTGAATGGACACAGGTATAGAAGCAGAGAGTAAGCATAAGCAAATTTGAGGTACTTAATGTTTTTGTGCCTCAGTTTCCTCATTTGTATAGTGAGAATAATATCAGTACCTAACTTTTCAGGGTGTTATGAGGTTTAATAATGCAGTAAAGTACTTATAAAATATTGCCTGGCATATCATAAGCAATCAAGAAATGTTAGTTACTATTATTGCTATTAGGTTATAATTATTGTATGTAAATCATAAATCATATCATGTCACCCCCTTGCTAACTCCCCTAAGTGATCCCCATCAAAATTGGGATAATATTGAAATCTTATATAGTAGTCCCTGCCTGCATAGCTATCCGCAACCACATCTTGCACCACGCTCCTTCTTCTTGGTAACCAATTCAAGCTCTTCTGGCTTTATTTTCATTTTTTAAAACCATCAAGTTATTTTTTTTGTTGTTGCACTTGCTCTACTTTTGTATAATCAGAAAACAAACAAAAAACCCGACACTAACATCCAGGATCCATAAAGAAAAGTTTGCGAATCTTGATTACAGAGTAAATGGAAATATATATCTATATCTATATATCTATATCTATCTACATATCTATCTATCTATCTATCTATCTATCTATCTATCTATCTATCTATCTATCTATCTATCTATCTATATAAAGAGAGAGAGAGAGAGCCAAAAAATGTGTACACATTTTAAGAAAGGAAAACTGTATTAAAATTGTAATAATATATACTGATAACAAAAGATGAATACAAGTCACGTTTGACTTCTGCAATTACAAGAGGTGCTCAAAGTGGTTACCTTCAGCGTCCAGACACTTCTGATTACAGTGAACTACTGTTTAAGCAACGTTGACCAAAGTGTTCACTTGTATACACTTTTTTGGTACCCCCAGTATATTAGAATATAACAGACAAAGGGCTAATAGCTTAGTAGTTAAGAGTTCAAACTCTAGATTCTGACTGCTGGGTTTGAATCCCAGATCCATCATTTATTAACTGTGTGACCTTGGATATCTCTTGTTCCCTCTGTGCCTCGGTTTCCTCACCTGTAAAATGGGGATGATGATAGCACCTACTTCTATAAATTGTAGTGAAGATGAAACCTGTTTAATAAAGCAACTGTTGGCACACTTCAAGTACCATGTAAGTGTTACTTATTATTTTTAATAAGGAGCCAAAAGAAAAATAGGCAGAGAATATGAATAGGCAGTTCACAAAAAAAGAGCAATACAAAGTGGCCAGTAAACATATGAAAATATGATCGATTTCACTCAAAATGAAAAGCATGCATTTGTTTATTTCACAAATATTTAAATATGTATGAAGTGCCGAAGAGGCATTGGGAATAGAATAGTGAACATCTTAACGCTCATGGAATTTACATTATAGTAATTTTTATATGGGTGTGTGTTGTAACATTTAATATATCACATGGTGATAGTGTTTTGAAGAAAAATGAAAGAGGAATGGGATGTTATATAGAGGTCAAGGAAGGACTCTGAGATAAGGTGACATTTAAGCAGCAATCTGAAGAAGCGACAGAGACAGCCATGAAGATTTCTAGGGGAAGGGTTTTCCAAGCAGAGGTAACAATAAGGACATAGGCTTGGAAGCAGGAGCCAGCTTAGCTTATTCAAGGAAGAGCAGTAAATTTACTTTGAGGCAAGGCTGAGTTAATAAGAAGAGAGGTCTAAGAGACCAAGGCCAGATTCTGTAGGGCTTTAAAGACCAGGACAAGGACTTCAGACTTCACTAGAAGTGAAATAGAAAACCATCTGTCACTTAGGAATTGTATTCAGCTACACATAACCGGGATCCAGACAACAAAGGCTCAAATTGGATGATGTTTCGAGTGTTGTATTGATTCTAAGACACTATCAACTGTAAGGCACACCGTTGTTTATGTACCACCAAGAAAGAAAAAAAGGTTGCCAAATATAATCATTAAACTGTCATTCAAAGATTTCAGAGATGTTGAAACATGACAAGATGTCCCTCTTAGAATTGGTAAAATATGGCATTTTTTTCCTTATGTAAGAATAAGTCCAGAGGTAATCAGTTTTTTGGTTGTAAAATGGTTACTCAGCTATAGTCACTAAATCCTCATTTTGGGGAGGAAGAAGGAGAAACAGGAAGGGGGGGGGGAATGCCTTTTATCCTTCCACATTAACTTGTAAAATTCTCCCTCCAAAAACTCACTGGAATTTTTATTGGCATTGCACTGGATATGTACGTCAACTTGGGGAGAACTGCCAAATGTCCAAGTGCTAAATTGTAGATCAATATGTATATTAGTCTCATTTCTAGTTCATAAATAGATGTAAAAAAACATGCTTGTATTTGCACAGAAAATTTCCCAAAGGATACATGAAAGACTGTTAACAAGTGGTTATTTCGGGGGAATATAACTGAGTGTGATTGGCAGGGGAGAGAGGGTCTTTAACTTCATTTTATGCCCTCTTTACCTTTTTTAAAACCACAAATATTTTATATATTACTTTTATAATAATAAATATAAATCAGCAACCTTAAAAGTGGAGCGTGATTACCGTGTGGGTACAGGAAGACTTTCCACAGGGTAAATAAAGTACTTAGGGCTTTAAGGGGATCAATTCTACAGCCTCAAATTTCATATTTCCTAAAATTGATCTACCAGAGAACAAACTTGCAGTGGAGGAATAAAGCTTGTTCTCTTTTTTCCATGTCCCTTTTCATAACAGTCCTTTTTGCACTTTACAATAGAAAAGCCTATCTTTTACCTATCCTGATTCTTACCTGGGTGCACTGCCCTGTGGTGTAAAATCCTCAGGGCACCAGAGAGACAGTTCCAAACACTGCTTTCAATGATGAAGAAACAAATTGCTCTACCAAATGAATGGGGATCAAATGCTTTTGCAACTTAGATTGCTTCCAATAAAATTGAAGGAGAACCCAATGGAGCTGTCAGCTGATAAATCATGAAAAATAATTTTGAAGGTAAATCATTGTGTAATTAATTACTCCCCATATATCTCCAAAGGAATTCAAAGACTTGAGTGACATTTCAAACACCAAATGTTCATTCCCATTGACTTATTTATATAAACAAAAGTTTCTGTGTGCTAACGTTTAACCAAGCAAAAAATAGGAAGAGAATTGATGCTGAATCCTGTCTAATTCTAGCAATAGGCAATATGTATCCCTGGATACACCCACTAAGTTAAAAGAAGATCTATCTCTAATACATTTTTGTTCTTATTTTTAATAATTACCTTTCAATATTTGTAATATATTTACAATGTTTTACAAATCTAATGTTTCGATCCATTATATTCTAATACTAATTGACAATACACAAGCAAGAATAAATTTTTAAACAACATTTAGAGCTTTAGGATCACAGGAACATTTAAAAAGCATTTATTTTTTTTTAAATTAAAGTTTATTGGGGTGACAATTGTTAGTAAAGTTACATAGATTTCAGGTGTACAGTTTGGTATTACATCATCTATAAATCCCATTGTGTGTTCATCACCCAGAGTCAGTTCTCCTTCCATCAACATATATTTGATCCCCCTTACCTTCATCTCCCAACCCCCACCCCCCACCCCCTTACCCTCTGGTAACCACTAAACTATTGTCTGTGTCTATGAGTTTCTGTTTCTCATTTGTTTGTCTTGTTTTTTGTTGTTTTTGGTTTATATACCACATATCAGTGAAATCACATGGTTCTCTGTTTTTTTCTGTCTGACTTATTTCGCTTGCAATTATAATCTCAAGATCCATCCATGTTGTCACAAATGGTCCTATTTCATCTTTTCTTACCGCTGAATAGTATTCCATTGTGTATGTATACCACAACTTCTTTATCCATTCATCTATCGAAGGACATTTTGGTTATTTCCATGTCTTGGCCACCGTAAATAAAGCTGCAATGAACATTGGAGCACACGTGTCTTTATGTATAAATGTTAAAAAGCATTTAAATAGCAAAAAAAATACATATTTTTGCTGCAGTGGAATAGGATAATCAATAAAATCATTTCACATGCAAAAATATATATTATTGGGATAAAATCCTGCTGGAACAAATAGAATTAA
The DNA here is from genome assembly GCF_036562045.2 of Rhinolophus sinicus. Taxonomy (NCBI): domain Eukaryota; kingdom Metazoa; phylum Chordata; class Mammalia; order Chiroptera; family Rhinolophidae; genus Rhinolophus; species Rhinolophus sinicus. The sequence goes on from NC_133768.1 coordinate 40,177,224, forward strand.
GAATTCAGGGAGAAAAGGGGAAATGTACAACTTGCAACTATCAAAGAAGATCTCAGTTATAAACTTTTTAAACAAGAAAATGGTGGCACTCAAATCACTAAGGTATTTAGGTTTCAGTGGTTTCATATAGAATCGTGATGTAACTGTTTTGTTTGTGAACATTAATATTTGTTAGAAATCACATTATTTCCAGCTGACATTTTTGATGCAAAATTTTAGAAGTCCCAACGTGTATGACACAACGTTAAAAATATTTTTAGGAAGTTTTTTGATATAAGCCAACAATTGTATATAAACATATAGAATATTCAAGGGACTGTCATATACTCTTTTGCCACCTTGTGGTCAGAGGTGTATCCAAGCCCAGGCACTGTGACTGCAGTGAGGAGGGGTCTCTCCTTAGGTGGCCCCTCTGCTAGCCTACAGTCGGGTCTTTGTGAGGCAGAGGTGGTGACATTTGCCCAGGACTGAATCCAGACCCATACAAGTACTAAGCATGAAAAAGATTATGCTGACACCCCCTGCACGTGATGCAGAGCAAAAGCAACATGCAATCCAGAAAGGAATGTAAGGAAGCACAACAAAATTCTGACTTTTCCCATAAGAACTATTTTTTCTTTTTTAATGTCAAAATGTTTCTGATATTTTTTTCTTGATTCTCTTGTTTTTGGTGCTTCTTCTTTTTCTGGTGACCTACACACTTCCTTAGGCTGACTTTTGGGGAACCCAGCCCTGATTCTGGCCTTGGGCAAGTTTGTTTGGTTCAGGGCTGTGTCCACAGCTCCTAGTAAAACACCTGGCTCTGGGTTGGAGCTGACATTTGTTGAGGGAATGATGGCAGAGCCCCCAACTTCCAGAACATGCTAGACCTTTGGGCTTCTGCAGGAAGTTGATTGGTAAGGCAGTCAGGTTGCCATGGTGTCTTCAGGGGTAGACAGTCCCAGGTACACAGAGATCTAGGGCTCTTGGATGTCTGTTACTGTGTGGAGGTGGGATGAGAGTGCCTCCTGTCCTTCCACACCCACTCCATGACTTCCGTCATTTTTAGCAGCAGTAGCAGAAGCAGGATTCCTTCAGTGGGTGAACTACTTGCAGTTCCTCTGGTTGCAGACCACAAAGGACAGGATTTACTGGAAGGATGCTGGGGTGCTTCAAGGAATAGAAGCAAGAGTTGGCTTAGGGAGAGGAGGCACCAGGGCAGCTCTGGAGACCTCAGCTGTAGGGGAACCAGGCATCCTATCCTCCTTAAGGGCACCCCATTCCTGACAACCAACTCCTGCTAACTCCAGGAGGCCTAGGCACACCCCTGCCTGCAGAAAGGGGCCAAGTGGAGAGGTGATGTCCCATGCTAACCAAGGAGAACTGTGCTAGGGTATCATGAGACAGCACAGCCCCACAAGCTGGGCAGTGTGTACTGGGCCAAGGCCAGCCATCGCCAGGAATCAGGGACTGACCCTTCTAGATCACACCCTCCCTGATCTTCCAGTATGGGCTATTTACTTCTCTGAGCCCCATTCTGACACCTGCCCTGGGCTGCCCTCCCTGTAACCAGCACCTGTAGCCACTCCGACATCCCCCAGCGCGCCCAGGACCTGAGCTGTCTTCATGGGCCCACTGCCAGCAGCTCTCAGTGGAGGAGCTCCCCTAGGCCCTCAGACTCAGGCCCGCTCCCTCCCCTGCTCCCAGCTGCTAGGGCTTGAGGGTCTTGGGGTGGGGTCCTGTAGTTCAGGCCCCTCTCTCAGCCACAGGGGAGGTGCCAGCTGTAAGCATGACGTTGTTGTGCCTGGTCCTTCCTGCTGCCCAGTGTCTGCTGTGCCAGAAGGCCAGGAGCCAAACCCTCAACCCACCGGTGGCCTTGGGAGCCCGAGGAGGAGGCGAGGAGCTGGCACAGCCTCGGAGGAGCACTGATAAGATGCGCAAAGGGGCGTTCCTCTTCAGGCCCAGCGGCCTTGGGAGCCCTGCCCCTGGGAATCTGGGGTCTAAGCCTGCCCCAGAATGGAGTTGGAGCTTCATCCTTATCGGGCACGGGGGCAGAACCTGGGGTGGGAGGGGAGCCTGGCAGGCTCAGCTGCAGAGATGATGGCCTATCACAGCTTCTGACTGCGCTCCTCAGGACCCGGCCTCTGAGAGGACATTTCACAGCTCCAAAGACCTTTCTGGATTTGGTTACTCCTGTGTCCCTGGCCCCGCAGTGCTGGGGTAAGCTGTCTGGACGGAGCGAAGGACGAGGGGAGGGGAGGAGACAACGAAGGGGGTCGGAGCAGCGATTGGAGCCGAGAACTGGAAGCGCCTTAAAGAGACTGCGCGGTCCCCGCCCCCCTTCCCGCCAGCCTCAATGAATTAGAGCTGTGTTTCCCAAACTTGCCTGATCATAAGAATCCTCTCGGGTCCTAGTTAAAGATACAGGTTCCGGAGCACCTCCGTTCGAGATCCTGCTTCAGTGGGTCTGCGGGTGGAACCGAGGAATCTGTAATTTTAACACGCTCCCACGTGATTCTCGGGAACAAGCAAGTTTGGGAAATATTGAATTAAAGGAAACGGGGCCTGGCTGCAGAAGCGGCCTCCGCTAGGGGGCTACGGCGGGAGGATTCCCGGGGGCGTCGCCTGCTTCCGCCGCCGCCTCCAGTGAAAGTCCCTCTTGGGTCCAGCTGCCACAGCCACCACGCTCCCTCAGGCCGGGCGGGGGACACCCCAGGTCTGCGTGGCCCCCGCGCCGCCACGCCCAGTGGCCTCCCGAGCCCAGTGAGCAGGGGGAGGAGCCGCCGCCAGTGGAGGCGGAGGAGGTAGAGGAGGCGGAGACGGCGGAGACCGCGGCGGAGAAGGCGGAGAGGAAGGTGGAGGCGGAGGCGAAGGTGGAGGGGAAGGTGGAGGCGGCGGGGAAGGTGGACGCCAGCGGGAAGGTGGAGGCGGCGGGGAAGGTGGACGCCACCGGGAAGGTGGAGCTGGCGGAGGGACCGGGCGGCCGGGTTGAGCTCAAGCTGGAGCCCGAACCCGAGCCGGTACGGGAGGCGGAGCAGGAGCCGAAGGGGGAGCCGAAGCAAGAGCTGGAGGATGAGAACCCAGCGCGGAGCGGCGGTGGCGGCGGCAGCAGCAACGAGGTTCCTCCCCCCACCCTTCCCTCCGACCCTCCGCAGCTCCCGGATCCCTCTCCGCGGCGCAGTCGTGCCCCCCGCCGCCGACCCCGGCCGCGGCCGCAGACCCGGTTCCGTACCCCGCCGCAGCCTAGGCCACGGCCCCCGCCCCGGCCCCGGCCCCGGCGCGGCCCTGGGGGCGGATGCCTGGATGTGGATTTCGCTGTGGGTCCACCAGGCTGTTCCCACGTGAACAGCTTTAAGGTGGGAGAGAACTGGAGGCAGGAACTGCGGGTGATCTACCAGTGCTTCGTGTGGTGTGGAACCCCAGAGACCAGGAAAAGCAAGGCAAAGTCGTGCATCTGCCATGTGTGCAGCACCCATCTGAACAGACTCCACTCTTGCCTTTCCTGTGTTTTCTTTGGCTGCTTCACGGAGAAACACATCCATGAGCACGCTGAGACGAAACAACACAACTTAGCTGTAGACCTTTACTATGGAGGTATATACTGCTTTATGTGTAAGGACTATGTATATGACAAAGACATTGAGCAAATTGCCAAAGAAGAGCAAGGAGAAGCTTTGAAATTACAAGCCTCCACCTCAACCGAGGTTTCTCACCAGCAGTGTTCAGTACCCCGCCTCGGTGAGAAATACCCAACCTGGGAGACAACCAAACCCGAGTTAGAACTGCTGGGACACAACCCAAGGAGAAGAAGAATCACTTCCAGTTTTACCATCGGTTTAAGAGGACTAATCAATCTTGGCAACACGTGCTTTATGAACTGCATCGTCCAGGCCCTGACCCACACTCCAATCCTGAGAGATTTTTTCCTCTCTGACAGGCACAGATGTGAAATGCCAAGTCCAGAGTTGTGTCTGGTCTGTGAGATGTCTTCACTTTTTCGGGAGTTGTATTCTGGAAACCCATCTCCTCATGTTCCCTATAAATTACTACACCTGGTATGGATACATGCACGTCATTTAGCAGGGTACAGGCAACAGGATGCCCACGAGTTCCTCATTGCAGCGTTAGATGTCCTGCACCGGCACTGCAAAGGTGATGATGCTGGGAAGGTGGCCAACAATCCCAACCACTGTAACTGCATCATAGACCAAATCTTTACAGGTGGCCTACAGTCCGATGTCACCTGTCAAGCCTGCCATGGCGTCTCCACCACCATAGACCCATGCTGGGACATCAGTTTGGACTTGCCTGGTTCTTGCACCTCCTTTTGGCCCATGAGTCCAGGGAGGGAGAGCAGTGTGAATGGGGAAAGCCACATACCAGGAACTACCACACTCACGGACTGCTTGCGAAGGTTTACAAGGCCAGAGCACCTAGGGAGCAGTGCCAAAATCAAATGTGGTAGTTGCCAAAGCTACCAGGAATCTACCAAACAGCTCACAATGAATAAATTACCTGTTGTTGCCTGTTTTCATTTCAAACGGTTTGAACACTCAGCCAAACAGAGGCGCAAGATCACTACATTCATATCCTTTCCTCTAGAGCTGGATATGACACCGTTTATGGCCTCTAGTAAAGAGAGCAGGATGAATGGACAATTGCAGCTGCCAACCAGTAGTGGAAACGACGAGAATAAGTATTCCTTGTTTGCTGTGGTTAATCACCAAGGAACTTTGGAGAGTGGCCACTACACCAGCTTCATCCGGCACCACAAGGACCAGTGGTTCAAGTGTGATGATGCTGTCATCACCAAGGCCAGTATTAAGGACGTTCTGGACAGTGAAGGGTATTTACTGTTCTATCACAAACAGGTCCTCGAACATGAGTCAGAAAAAGTGAAAGAAATGAATACACAAGCCTACTGAATTGACACACAGACCTACCTGTAATGGAAGATGACGACACCTATACCACAACTGGCATCGATATTTAAAGGACCTACTTGCATGGCCCATGGGCCTGACAGAGTAAGAACTGAACAGTACCCAGTGTCTAAAAGGTCCTGATTGGAAGAGAAATAGAAGGGTTGGGAGAAGAGGCTCTAGTCTAAGCAGTCAATTAAAGGAAAAATAAATGGCTGGAATGCTCTGTGAGAGGAAGGCAGGAGCAGGGAGGTCCTGACACTGGTACATAGCCTATATTCCTCCAAAAGATTGTGTGGGGAAGTATGGGGAGGGAGGGGGGTGGTGTGTGGGGGGGTGTGCCCTTGTAACCGTAAAACATCTTTCTCCATGGTTGTTTCAGCTTCAACTGACCAATCACATAACAGTTATATGTTTGGGGGGTAAAAAGAAAAGTTTATACAAATGTAGCCCATTACATATATGGGTATGAAAGCGGAAAAGTGGAGGAGGCAGGGATATCTCATTGACAAACACCTTTGCCAGTTTCTTTGTATTCGTGATTTTTTGTGCTATTAAATGCAGTATTAAAAAAATAAAAGCCCACATGGGCTAGTGAAAAAAGAAGAAATAAGGGGGCTTGTATAAGGGGAGCAAATGGCTCCAATAGCAGAGAAGACAAGAAATACTGTAAGATAAGCAACCAACACAGACAGGCCTCAGCTACGAGTATTGTGTGTGTGTTTAAAAAAAAAAAAGCTGTATGATATACTTGAGCAAATCAATGAACCTCTTTGCAAGTGTTTTCTCATCTGTACAATGCAGATAATCCCTACCTTAAAGGGTTATTGTTAAAGATTAAGTGATATAAAATGTGTCAAAGTATAAAGTAAAAGGCTTGGAACTTTGTAGGGGCTCAGTAAACATTTGTTGGGTCTGAAACTTCTTTGGACCAGGACAAGAATGTATCAGAGGTAAGGGTCAGTCCTACCTGAGACCCATGGACAGAACGGGCATACATCATGTCACATGCAGTCACACACACACACAACTCCGTCCCAAACACTGCCCACTTGGAGCCTCAAGGCAAAGGACTCCACCATTGTTCTTGTATAGAGAGCATCACAGCTGATGCCACACCCAGGATTGGGGAGAGAATCACAGTTGTCCCCAAAAGTCATTATTCTGCCCATTTGGAATACTGTCATGTTGCTTTCATGACTCAGCACCCCAGTGATGGAACTGTTAGGGCCACTAAGCTGCCAAGCTTCTACATGAGGGTGTTTGGTGATCTTTGCCTTCCACAAGCATTATGGGTGTAGCTGTTATATTCACCTGCAGGCATAGATCAGTAGAAAGACTGTTTTCCAAAGCTCACTGGTCCGCCAGCCCAGAGATATTGATGGAGCGGCTTGTTGTCCTCTTCCCTGGTTCTCACAGAGGGCAGAGTGACTTGCAGAGAGCTAAGGCAAAACAGATGGGCTGCACCCAGGTTGAGGTAAGCACTGGTGGTTCCTTCTTTTCTTCTCAGCATCAGATACAAAAGTGCCATCAGACACAAAACTAGGAAATCCTGGGGCGGGGAATGGAATGTGTATCAGACCTATGGGGCTTGGATCCACTGGCTCTGGTAAAAGGCTGGGCTTCCTAAGTCTACTTCGTGGTCCACTCATTTAGAAATACACATTTATTTAAGTGGTTGTAGGTGCATCCCCAACTAGCTCATAGGCTTTTTTTTTCCTTTGGACGGGTTGTGTCTCCTCTTTTGTACCCTGGGCTGCATCCTCAACCCCTAGCACAGTTCCTGGCACATAGTAAGTAGCTATTCAAAACATTTACTGGGTGGATGAATGAACCAATACACCTTCGTTTCATAACCAAACTTTCACCAATACCCAGGGCCCATAATCCTCAGGAGAAAATGTAAAAAGTGCTATGTTTGAGATCTTGTAGGATAGGGGAGATCAAGAGATGAGTGGCCTCAGATGCCACTTGACAACTTCATGCCGGGTGTCTGACTACCTTTTGGGGTGTGTTTGGTAGCCCTCCCTGGGAAGACAGCCATGCCCTCCTTCCTCATCTTGGCCACTTCCGTCAGGCATGTGCCACTAGATTCTGACTGCTTGCACAGAAATGGTCTTTTACATTTTAAAAACATTTTTATTTGGAAATGATTTTAAACTTACAGGAAAGTTGGAAAAATAAAAAAAAAGTGTAAAGAACACCTGTATCCCCTTTACCAGACTCACCTATTGCTAACAGTTTACCTCATTTGCTTTATAGTTTGTATGTATGCTCGCGATCTCTCTCTCATATTTGGACCATATGAGGGTAAATTATATCATAGCCCTTCTATAGTACTATAGTACTTCAGCGTGTATTTCCTAAGAATAGGCATATTCTCTGCATCACTGTATAGTTAACAACTTCAGTAAATTTAACACTGATACAATACTATTATTCAATCTGCAATTTGTACTCCAATTTTGTCCATTGAGACGATAATGTCCTTTATAGCATTTTCTCTGTCCATCACAGGATTTGGTATAGCGTGAGGTGTTGCTTTTAGTTGTCATGTCTCTTTAGCCTCCTTTAGTCTGGAACATTTCTACAACCTTTCTTTACCTTGTATAGCATTAGCATTTTTTAACAGAATGTTCCTCATTTTGGGTTTGTCTGATACAGAAACTGTCTTTTAAATACCCCACACTCAGGAATAGTTCTAAGAGATATGAAGGGCGCAAGACTGCTGAAGCTGACCTCCCGTCTCTACTGGTGGAAGGCACAGACCACCAGAGGGAGCAGCTGTGCCTGGCACTTCCTAATGGAAGCACGCACCTCCTCTGGAAAACACCATTGTCCCTCAGCAACAGGGGAGCCATTCAAGTCCAGCCCCATGCCCCTACCTGTCACCAACCCCCAAATTGATCCATGGCCTACTTTCAGGTCACATCACTGTGGGACAGAACAGGTATGTGTTATCTTGAGCTCAAATGGAGATTCAGTCATGTTTGAGCATGTCTGGCACATGGGTGGGCACCTCCATGGTTGGGGCCTTTAGGGGGATCAGGAGCTAACATCCTTGGTACCTTTATCAACATTCCGGAGGTGGGCACAGCAGCAGTGGGTTGGGGCAGGGGAGAGGTAAGTATTTCTTAAGGAGCTTTGTGAGCAGAGAACACAAAGATGGGGCCCAGAAATAGTAAGGGAGAACATGAGAGATGCCAAAAACAGATTGGTTTGTGATCTACTGGGGACATTCAGACACAATTGGGCTATTTTACACGAGGACTGGAATTCCTGTGTAAATTCCAGATGTGGGCAAGAGCTGGTGAAATTTAAGCTAATTCTTTAACTGAAACTCCATCTATTTCCCCAAGCTGGTAAGGGCGGGGAAACTCAGTTTACATGTTGGTCTATGATCTGGGCCCAGACAGGAACAGACAAAAGCTGGGTGCTCACAACTCAGTGCCTTATCTACCTATAGAGCTCAGAATGAGGGACTGAGCAATGGGGTATTTCCCTTTCACCTGTGACACTCGCTTCCTACAGTTTCTTGGCCTAACCAGGTTGAAAATCCAATACTACCACCTCCCATCTAAAACTTACCTCAGCCCACACTTCACGTAGGTAACTGCCTTACTTCTTCCCCATCCACAGGGAATCCTGATCAGGGATGCCATCAACCAAGAGGTCTTTTTCAGTCAAGAAACAGTGGCCCTCGTATGATTCATATTGTCATGATGCAGTAGACCTGGTGCCAGGAACCTGTGTTTACACCAAATGTATGTTCACAGCCAGAAGTGAAGGCCCAGGTTCTCTGAGAGTATGAAACCCAGCATCCACAGCAGTGTGTCACAATGCACTGACTGTCCCCTGCAGGTGACCCAATACTATTTTCAACTCTTGTATTGAAGTATATCAAATATACAGGAAATACACATGTCATAAGGGCACACCTTGATGAATTTCTAGAAAATAAACACACCTCTGTAAACAACATCCAGAGCAAGATGACTTACCCATAAGTGAGGACCCCCTCCTGCTTCCTTCCACTCAATAACCTCAAAGGGTAATTCCTATCCTGACTTCTTCCATTGTAGATTAGCATTACCTTTTTTATGCCTTCTATAAATAGAATTGTTCAGTATGTATACTTTTATGTCTAGCTTCTTTTGCTCAACATTATTTTATGAGCTTTAGATATGAAGTCTTTTTGTCAAGAAAAATTATGAGCAGCATCATTACTTCTGCCTAATAAATTAGAAGTAAGAAACTCTACTCTTCCCAGTGATTTCTGACATATTGAACCAACTCAAAAGGACCAAGGCCACTGCAAAGTTGGACCTCAAGAGTGTCTGTAATTTCACTCGGGTACAAGAAAATGGTGGATGTTTGTTTCTAACAAGCTTATAGACACAGACAAGAGTATGGTGGTTACCAGAGGGTAAGGTGGGTAGGAGGAGGATGAAGAAGGTAAAGGAGGTCAAATGTATGGAGACAAAAGGAGACTAGACTCTGGGTGGTGAGCACCAGTGCAATATACGGATGATGGATTATAGAATTGTACACCTGAAACTTATATAATGTTATTAATCAATGTCACCCCACTAAATGTAATTAAATTTTAAAAATCCACAAAATGAAAAAGCAAAACAAAACCTGGTGGATGGAAAAGAGCCTTCCAGATAAGCTTGGAATAACAAGTACCAAGAAAGTCAATCTTGGGCCCTGTTCTGTCCAATAATCTTGGATCCCAGCACTGTTCCATCACCTCCTCAATGGGACTCTATTCTAGTAAGTTCTCAAACTTTAACTTGTATCAGAGTCACCTGGAGGGCTTGCTAATGCACAGATTGCTGGGTCCTGCCCCCGAATTTCTGATTTCAGTAGATCTGGGGTGGGGGCTTGATAATTTGCATTTCTAACACATTCCCAGGTGATGTTCATGCTTCTGGTTCTGTGATCACACTTTGAGAACCACTGAGCTATTCAATTTGTTTTCACACCATGGTACTTGGAGCCCAAGGAGGCTGTGAAGATGCCCTGGGGAGCACCTTGGAGAGCACCTTGGAGAGCAAGGGGGAGGGTAAATTGGTGAAGATCAGGAACTCTCAGCCCCACTTCAACCAGAGCAAATCCTCTCTGTTTTATATGTCGGGGTTCCAAGTAATACTTGAAGACAGGGTTTTGCTACTAAAAATTTTAAAAGTTGAAAATCACTATGCTAAGGAATTTTAGAACCCCAGAGGAATGATAGATTTAAACTACATGGGGCATATCTGGAAAATAATCCAACATGCTACAGAGACCTGGCCTCATATGTGCCCTTAATCTAGATGATCCTGAGGGGAACTTAATTTCCTTGGAACTTAAAGAAGTGTGTACTTATGCGAATGGAAGTGATAAGGGAAAGTGCTTAATTATAAATAAGGTGCAATATTACATGTATAAAGTATGTTTTTTTTCTGACAGTACGGCACACTAAGATGACATGAATAAGTGCCTTCCCAACTACAAACACATATTTAGCTATAATAAAAATTTTAATATATAGCTGAGCTTTAAAACACAAAAAATAAAATCTCTGGAGAAACAAAAAGAAAAAATTAAAGCCAGTCTAATACTTGTAAGCATACCCTGCAAAACTCATTGCGCTATTGGTTCCAGATACCAGGCTCTAGGGACTAGGGCTTAGAGCTAGGAATCTAACGCTTAAGCAGGTACTGGCAACACAGCCTCAAGTCCAACAGAGGCAGAGAACCTGCAACTAAAATCTCTGGATAAAAGCCTGTAGTAGCTTCTCTGTCCATTAAAAGGGGTTTAGAAAGTAAGCAGTGAAAAGTCTTATGCTCGCTTTGGAGCCACCTGAAGAAATAAAAACCCCAGGCCCATATAATATGTGGATGTGGGGTCTAAATTTACCATACTGTGTTTTATGGGAGCCATATCTGAAAAAATTAAAACACAAATTGAACCATTTAAACCTCAGCAAAAGCAAATACATTTTTATAATCCAGGGCACATGGAACCAACAGAAAAAGAATTATCTGCTGAAGATGTGCTTAGAAACAAACAATAAAAATGTTGTACCCTGTTTCCCTGAAAATAAGACCTGGTCTTATTTTAATATAAGACCAGGTATAATATAATATAATATAATATAATATAATATAATATAATATAATATATAATATAATACTGGATCTTATATTAATTTTTGCTCCAAAAGACGCATTAGAGCTGATGGCTGGCTAGGTCTTATTTTTGGGGAAACACGGTGCTCGCAAAGAAATGACACACCATGCAGGACAGTCACCCGGTTGCCACAAGGAGGAGAATTAGTACTCCCAAGAAATACTAATGAGAAGAATTACTACTCTTTTTGTTTTGTTTTGTTAGTAAAATAAGGGCATTTTCAGAAAAACAAACCAAAGAAAGTTTAGCAATAATAGACTCACTAAAATAACTATTGTAAGATATACTTCAAGAACAAGGAAACTGAAATCAGAGAGCAGGGATGAATAGGAGGCAAGAAACAATGAACAAAAATTGGTAAACATGGGGAAATCTGAATAAGCATTAAGTACATCAAACATTAATAATATTGAATAATTTGGAGGTATAAAAACAAGCTGGTACTAAAAACAATGGAACACAAAAACATGTAAAACACAGTAGGAGACTATTAATATTTAAAGCATTCTAAGGCTCTTAAATTGTTTTGGAGGAGGGTAGTGATATTGACTGAATTTGGACCTTGTTAAGTCAAGTATGAATGTTTAAACATTTAAGAGTATGGACTTGTAGTTTCTGGCAATGGCAAGCTTGGTTATTTGATTCAACTTTCCTATTGAAGCGATGAAATATGCTGGATAAACTCTTTCAAAACCACTTTAAAAACATTGAAGAGCTGAGAAGACAGGGAGACTTCAAGGCCAATTTTTGGATGAAAGTTGGTACCAGACAGGTAAGTAGAATATTGGTGCACCAAGGCCATTTTATTCTGAGGGCATTTGCCTACATTGACCACCTGAGCTTTGATTCAGTGACCACACAGGGCTAGAGGGAGAGAAGTTAAGGTTCAGGACCAACCCAAGGTAGGAGTTTAATAAGAGACCCTCCCCCACATTAAGCTGGAACCCTAAAATACTACATCAGCTGCGTAAGGGCCAACTAGAACAAAAGCTGTCCCCACTCTCAACAATCCCAGAAAACTGTACAGAGGCTGCCTTGGCACCAAACAGAACTCACTTTCTAAAAAGGAAGGGTAGAAAAGGGGGAGAGAAGGAGAGAGAGAGAGAGAGAGAGAGAAAACGAGGCCACACTCCAGTCCTCAAACAGATTTACACCTCTATCACCCCCATGGCCTGAATCAGCCAAGGAACTTCAAGTTATGAATTTGGTTTTAGGTGGCTCCCAGACAGGTAGTACTACATGGTGCTTGGTAAAAAAAAAAAAAAAAAAAAAAAAAAAAAAAAAAAATATATATATATATATATATATATATATATATATATATATACACACACACACACACACACACACACACACACACACACACACACACACAGAGCCTCTGGAGGAGAATCTATTCATTCCAGGCCTCAGGGAACCCCCACAAATAAATTTTCAAGGGCAGTGACCTGAAAGCAAACTAAAACAGGCACACAAGGAAACAAGGAAACTTGAGTTAGAAACAGCAGGGGTAAGAAACAAAGGAAACAGGCCCATAAAGATTTCAGAGAATAGATTACCAGACACATATTTTGAAACAACTATGTGTATCATGTTTAAAAAACAAATTGTTAATCTGAAAATATCCAAGGGAAGAAAAATCTAAAAGAAGTGACATAGCATATTGGGAAAAAATTTAAACAGAACATCTAGAAATGAAAATTACCAGCTCAACAAATGTATCTGGCAGAAATGTGGACATAAGAAAGTTAATGAACTAGAATATAGACCTGAAGACACGATCATTCTCTCAGTAAGGAGAAAGAAAAAAAAATACAGAAGAGAAAGAGAGACGAGGGCACAATGAGAAAATCTAGCACACATCTGACTATAGTGTCAGAGGAAAAGAATATGAATATTAATGGGACAGAGTCAATATCTCAAGAGAGAAAGGCTAAAAGATGTTCTAGATTTAATCACAGAAATCAATCCACACATTCAAGAAGCCCAACAAATCCTAAGTAGAATAAATAAAAAGAGATCTAACCCCAATACTGCAAAAAAACAAAGAGAAAGAGAAAATGAAGTCAGAGAAAGGTGACATATCATGTCATAGGAACAGCAACTAGACTGACAGCTGACTTGTCAACAATTACAAGATAGTGGAATGATATTCAATTTGCTGATTGTTACCTTAGTATTCTATACTCAGCAAAAATATTTTTTAAAGAATGAGAATGAAATAAAGACATTTCACACAAACATTGAGATAGTTCTTCACCAGCAGTTCCTCACTAATGGAAATTTAAGAGTGTATTGTACTGTAAGAATGCAAAGGATCTCAGGCAGAAGATTTGTGATGAATGAAAGAATGAAATTAAAGATGATGGTAAACATGTGGACAAATGTAAATAAATAAAATATAAAACAATAAAAATCAGTGCTAGTGGGATTTGAAAAGTAATCTAGACTTGAAATACCAGACAACAATAAGCGTGAGTTGGAAGAGCTAATGTAATTAAAGTGTTCTAAACTCTTGTATTATTTGAGAGGAAGGTAAAGGATTTCCCCCCCTTCTTCCACCTCCCGCCCCCACTCCGGTTCAAGCCTTTGTTTCTCAGTCTAGTTGTGTAGGACACAGCTCCCTGGCCCATGGCTCACCCCGGCTGAGGCAGTCCGTCAACGGTTGTCAGTCTGCCACTCACAGCAGCTCACAGCAGCTCATGGCAGCGCAGCTCCAAGGAGAGCTGCTGTTCACAATCTTAGCTGTAGAGTGCATAGCTCACTGGCCCATGTGGGAATCGAACCCGCGACCTTGGCATTAGGAGCACGTCACTCCAACCACCTGAGCCACTGGGCCGGACCCCAGGTAAAGGATTTTTTTTCACTTTAGACTTTTGTAAGGTAATTATGCATGTCATTATTTCTTTAAAAAAAAAATATTATTTTAAAAATATAGTTAACATACAATATCATATTAGTTTCAGGTGTGCACCATAGTTATTCAACATTTATATACCTAAAGAAGTGATCACCATAAGTTCAGCAACCATCTGACACCGTACCATGCTATATTCTTGACTATATTTCCTATGCTGTACATTACATCCCCATGACTTACTTGTTTTATACCTGGAAAGTTGAACCTCTTATTCCCTTTACCTTTCCCATCCTTTTTTAATTTTTCAATTACACTTGACATTCAATATTATTTTATATTAATTTCAGATGTACAGCATCTGGTGAGATGTTTGTACAATTTAAGAAATGATCCCCCTGACTAGTCTAGTACCCACCTGGCATTATACATTGTCATTACCATATTATTGACTATATTCCCTGTGCTTTACTTTACATCCCCATGACTATTTTGTAACTACCAATTTGAACTTCTTAACCCTTCACCTTTTTCACCCTGCCCCCAAGCCATTCCCATCTATCACCCCAACACATCAAGTACCCATCTGACACCATACATAGTTATTACAATGTTATTGACTATATTCCTTGTGCTATACAGTACATTCCCATAACTACTTTGTAACAACCAACTTTTCTTTCTTTCTTTCTTTCTTTCTTTCTTTCTTTCTTTCTTTCTTTCTTTCTTTCTTTCTTTCTTTCTTTCTTTCTTTCTTTCTTTCTTTCTTTCTCTTTTTTTTCATCTTAAGTCCCTCTAACATTTCTTGTTATACTGGTTTGGTGATGATGAACTTCTTTAGCTTTTTCTTGTCTGGGAAGCTCTTTATCTGTTCTTTGATTCTAAAGGACAGCTGTGCTGGATTGAGTAATCTTGGTTCTACGTCCTTGCTTTTCATCATGTTGAATATTTTGTGCCAATCCCTTTTGGCCTGCAAAGTTTCTGTTGAGAAATAAGCTAACAATTTTATGGGAGCTACCTTGTAAGTAATTAACTACCTTTCTCTTGCTGCTTTTAAGATCCTCACTTTGTCTTTAAACTTTGTTGTTTTAATTGTGATGTGTCTTGGTGTGGGCCTGTGTGGGTTCATCTTATTTGGGACTCTCTGCACTTCCTGGACTTGGATGTCAATTTCCTTCATCAGGTTAAGGAAGTTTTCAGTCATTGTTTCTTCAAATAATTTCTCAATCCCTTGCTCTCTCTCTTCTCCTTCTTCTCTTCTCCTTCTGTGATGTGAGTGTTGGTATGTTTGATGTTGTCCCAGAGGTCTCTTAAACTATCATCATTTTTTTTGGGGGGGGGGAATTCTTTTTTCACTTTGCTGTTCCTATTGGGTGTTTTATGCTACCTTGTCCTCCAAATCACTGATTTGATCCTCTGCTTCATCTAGTCTGCTGGTGATTCCTTACAGTGCATTCTTCATTTCAGTTATTGTATTCTTCACTTCTGACTGGTTCTTTTTATGGTTTCTATGTCCTTTTTTATGCTTGCTATCTCTTTGTTGAAGTTCTCACTAAGCTCCTTGAGCATCCTTACAACCATTGTTTTGAATTCTGTATCTGGGAGGTTGCTTGCCTCCATTTCATTTATTTTATGTTTTTGAAATTTTTATTTTTATTGGGGAATATTGGGGAACAAACAGTGTGTTTCTTCAGGGCCCATCAGCTCCAAGTCATTGTCTTCAATCTAGTTGTGGAGTGCACAGCTCAGCTCCAAGTCCAGTTGCCGTTTTCAATCTTTAGTTGCAGGGGGTGCAGCCCACTATCCCATGTGGGAATTGAACTGGAAACCTTGTTGTTGAGAACTCGCACTCTAACCAACTGAGCCATCCGGCCGCCCCTCTGGCAGCTCAGTGGCAGCTCTATTGTCTTCAATCTAGTTGTGGAGGGCGCAGCTCATTGGCCCATGTGGGAATCAAACCAGCAGCCCTGTTGTTCAGAGCTCGCGCTCTAACCAACTGAGCCATCCGGCCTCCGTCATTTAGTTCTTTTTCTAGAGTTTTCTCTTGTTTTTTCGTTTGGGATGTATCTCTTTGTTTCCTCAATTTGAATGCCTCTCTATTTGTATCTATGTATTAGGTAGCTCTGCTATGTCTCCCAGTCTTGGCCGGGTGGCCTTATGTAGTAGGGGTCCTGTGGGGCCCAGTGGTACAGTCTCCCTGGTCACCTGCACCAGGTGCTCCAGGAGTATCCTTTGTGTGGGTTGTGTGTATCCTCCTGTTATAGTTCAGCTTTGGTTGCTATTGGCATGTCAGTGGGTGTAATTGACCCTCAAGCTGACTGGCTGTGGGGTTTGGCCATGTTCACCACGTATAGGCTGCTGTGCAGGGGCCTTACCCCACTGAATGGGATTTACCCCAGTGGGCTCTGGTGCCTGTTGAGGCTGCCCTTTGTGTGTGCCATTTGGGCTAATTGGGCGGTGCTCTGCTGTGATCTGAAGCCAATCTTCAAGTATGTTGGTTCTGGGGCCTCTTGCGAGGGGCTCCAGTGTAGGCCCCGGTCACCCATTGCCGGTGATTGGCCAGGGAATACCTGGTAAGAGCTCAAAGCGATCTGTATTTGTTCGATGCCTGTGCGAACCCTGGAGGTGCGTGGGAGAGGCCATGCTGCAAACCGAGGATGTCTGCTACCAGTACCGGGACTGGGGTAGCTCTGCAGAATGCCGGGACACCCTGAGGCCTGCTGCCACCTGCCAGCTCCCTTAAGGTTCAGCCACTGATAAAGCCTCCTGCAGTATGCAAGTTGGATAAGGTAGGGTCCTGGTGAGTCAGCAGGGTGGAGCAGTGGAGCTCACCAGGTCAATCAGATTCAGATTTGGCCTGTGGGGCCGGCTCAACACAGGAAAGATGGTGCCCACCTGCCGGCTTCACAGGAGGACTCAGAGGGAAAATGCCAGCTGTCCTCCCCACCTCGTCCCGAAGCCACAGAACTCAATCTGCCCACCCCATATGTCTCTGACAGCCACCCCCCCCCCGAGTTACTGTCCTTCTGCTGGAGCCCAAGGTGAGTGCCTGGGAGTGAGAGAGTCTGTGCACGGGCCCTTTAAGAAGACTCCTGAGTTTCTTGCTTCCTTTTGTCCCTCCTGGATGGTTGGAATCCCCACTGTTTTTCATAGCCAGATATTGTGGAGGCTCCTCTTTCCAGCATCAGTACTCTGGGATTGGGAGGCCAGTGTGGGACTGGGGTCCCTCACTCCTCTGGAGGAAACTCTGAGGCCAAGATATTCCTCCTGCTTCTTAACAGCCACACAAGAGATTTGAAGTTAGCCGGTTCCGCGTCTCCACCCCTCCTACCAGTCTTGGTGTGGCTTCTTCTTTATATCCTTAGTTATAAAAATCTTCTGTTCAGCCAGACTTCAGATGCTTCTCCAGGTACTTTCTTTCTTTCTTTCTTTTTTTTAAAGAGGGTGCACCTCACAGTGGCCCTTGGTGTTATTAGCACCATGCTCTAACCTACTGAGCTAACTGGCCATCCTCGATTGTTCTATAATTTAGTTGTAATTTTAATGTGTTCATGGATGGTAGCAGGCATAGTGTTTTCTCCACCATCTTGGATCTCTAAAGCATGTCTTAATAAACACCACAGCATTGGGTTTTTTCAGACCACGTTCCCTGATTACAGTACAAGTTGGAAATAAAAAGCAACAATAACAGCAAAAACTTTTTAAAAAAGTTCTTTGAAATGTTTAAAAACACTTTTACATAACTCTTGGGTTAAAGGAAAATCATAATGTAAATTAGAAAGTATTTAGAACTGAATGATAATATATGAGGTCGGACAATTAAGTTCGCGAACTCATCCTAGAAAAAGTGCTGCATACCTCATTGCTGAATAGCGTCACCTTTGAAGTACTCCCCTTTGGAAGCTATGAACTGACACCAGCACCTAGTCCATCCTTCAAAGCAGAGTTGGAACTCTTTCTCTGGAATGGCCATCAGAGCTGTCATTGTATTACCCTTGATGTCCTGAATGTCATCAAAATATCTTCCTTTCAATATTTCCTTTATCTTTGGGTAAAGAAAGAAGTTATTGGGGGCCAGATCAGGTGAGTAGGGAGGGTATACAGCTATTCCAATACAGCTATTTGTTTACTGGCTAAAAACTCATTCACAGACTGTGCCGTGTGAACTGGTGCATTATTGTGATGCAAGAGCCATGAATTGTTGACGAAAAGTTCAGGTCATCTAACTTTTTCATGCAGGCTTTTCAGCACTTCCAAATAGAAAACTTGGTTAACTGTTTGTGCGGTTGGTACAAATTCATAATGAATAATCCCTCTGACATCAAAAAAGGTTAACAACATCATTGCAACATGTTCGCGAACTTAATTGTCAGACCTCTTAGATGTCAAAATTTGTGAGATACAACTAAAGCAGAATGTGAAGGGAACTATACGGACTTGAGTGATTTTTATTAGGAAAGAAGACTAAAATTTAATGATTTAAGCATCTAATTCAAGAAGTTAGAAAACTGACACCAATTAAACCTAATGAAAGCAGAAGAAAAGTCATAATCTATGTAAAATTATAAAATGATGAAAAAGAGAAAAAGAATGCAATAGAGAAGATCAATAAAACAAAACTTGCTTCTTTGAAAAGACAAATCTCTGGCAAGACTGAATAAGAAAACAAAAGAGGAGGCACAAGTGAATAACATTAAGAACGAACAAAGGGACAACACTACAGATACAATGAAGATTTAAAAATAATTTTAAAATACTACAGCTTTCTACTAATAGATATAAAATTGACATCATAATCCCCTAAAAAAATTTCAAACAGGATTAAACACCTACATGTGAAAAACAGAACTTAAAAACCTTCAGAAGAAGATAAAAAAGAATATTTTAACCTCAGGATTTTCTTTCTTTTTTAAATTTTTTATTGGGGAATAGTGTGTCCCTCCAGGACCCATCAGCTCCACATGAAGTTGCTGCCCTCAATCCAGTTGTGGGGGGCGCAGTCCAGCCCCAACTCAAGTCGCTGTCTTCAGTCTAGCTGTGGAGGGCGCAGCTCACTGGCCCATGTGGGAATCGAACCGGTAACCCTGGTGCTATGAGCACCATGCTCCAACCATTGAGCAAACTGGCTGCCCACCAGCAGCTCAGCTCCAAGTTCAAGCCGATGCTTCTCACTGGCCCATGTGGGAATCCAACTAGTGACCTTGGTGTTATGAGCACTGTGCTCCAACCATTCAGCCAACCGGCCACCCAAGGATTTTCTTAAACAGAACATAAAAAGCAAAACAAACAAGTCCAGATATAACTTAAAGCCAAAAAGTCTCATTTGTTTTATATATTGAAATTCTCTCAATCCCTTGAAGAATTAAGTTTTAATTATTATTGCAAGAGAAAATTATGTTAATTTTATATAAGCTGTTAATTTTATGTCTAAAAGCAATTTCAAATAGGGACACAGGTTGACCTATAACACTAAAATTAGCTACACAGTTTTTTTTTAAAGATTTTATTGGGGAAGGGGTACAGGACTTTATTGGGGAACAGTGTGTACTTCCAGGACTTTTTTCCAAGTCAAGTTGTTGTCCTTTCAGTCTTAGTTGTGGAGGGTGCAGCTCAGCTCCAGGTCCAGTTGCCGTTTTCTAGTTGTAGGGGGTGCAGCCCACCATCCCTTGTGGGAGTCGAACCGGCAACCTTGTGGTTGAGAGGATGCATTCCAACCAACTGAGCCATCCGGGAGCTCAGCTGCAGCTCAGCTCAAGGTCAGCTCAAGGTGCCGTGTTCAATTTTAGTTGCAGGGGGCGCTGCCCACCATCCCTTGCAGGACTCGAGTAATTGAACTGGCAACCTTGTGATTGAGAGCCCACTGGCCCATGTGGGAATCGAACCGGCAGCCTTCGGAGTTAAGAGCATGGAGCTCTAACCGCCTGAGTCACTGGGCCGGCCCTTAGCTACACACAATTTTAAGAAAGGCATTATATGCTTTTTGAACTAATAGATGTGTGTATTATTTCACATAATAATCCAAGGCAGAGTGACAGATACTGAATTACATCATAATTGTATTCTTTGTTAGAGTTGTTTGCATATAGAGTGTTTGTAACATAAAATAAATTTAAAGCATTGTATTTAATTTTATTTGCTTAACTTCATTTAGATTATAAATCTTTCGAGAAAAAGCCTTATTTGAGAATTCTTCACATCTTGTGAAGATGAAGTAAAAAGCAAATGTCATCTTTTCCATGTCAAAATTTCATGTGGTGGAAAAACTCAAAAATCACACACGACAACATTCATTATAAATCTTCTTTAATTCAGACTTCACAAGGATTATAAAGAGTTGAAAGAAAAGAAGAGAGCTTCGGAGAAAAACGAGAAGCCCCCAAAACATCATATTCTTCCACTGATCTCAATTAAATGTGAGTACTTAGTACTGAAAATGTGCACTCTAGTGAGCACAGGAGGAGTCTAACTGCTGAAAGGGCTAGAAAATTCGTGTTATAATGTCACGCATTATAATGTCAAATTGTTAAAAGTTGGTTAATAAAATTGTAACTGTAAAAGCCCTTACTGATAAAATTTCAGAATTATTCTTGTATTCCATGAATTTATTCTATGATAATGATATTCAGCTTTGGCTTTGACTGAACATGGATGTCATTCATGTGCGTTCTGTGTAACTCCATTATCCAGAATATAGAAATCACTGTTATAAAACAATAAGAAGAATGCACAAGCCAATGGAAAAAATGAGCAATAGATATTAACAGGCAATTCACAGAAAAGGAAACCCAGATAAATGATAATCAATTTTACTAGCAATTAGGAGATGGAAATTAAATAATATTGAGACATCATTTTTCAAACTCATCAGATTGGAAAATTTTACAAGTCTGAAAATACCAAGTTGGCCTTGGCAAGGATGTTAGGGTAACTGGGATTTTCACATACTGCTGGTTGGAGTATATATTGGTACCACTTTAGAAAGCAGTTTGGAGTTTGGTGGTTGTTTTGTTCTCACAGGTTTTGAGAGGGATGTAGTACTAGCCAGCTACTGTGCTTCTAGATATAAACCCCAGAGAACTCTTGCACACATAGTATTGCTTTTTATAGTAAAATTTCCACCAGTGAGAGAAGGGATGAATAACTGTTGATATATTAATACAATTGAATGCTTAATAGAAATGAAAATAAATTAACTTGATCTACATGCAGCCACATGGGTAAACCCTACAAACATTGAGAAAAAAAACCCAAGTCTGGCAGTGATACATACAGTTTGATATTATTTATATAGATTGAAAATATATACCACATAGCATTAAGTACTGTTTTTAAGGGCACATATATATAGTGAAGGTATAGAAACATTGACAGGAAGACTACAGACTAATTTCAAAGTAGTGATTACTTAGGGGAGAGAGGGGAATGGATCTGAAAGGAGTACAAAGGGGGCTTCATCTGCATCTGTAACATTTTATTTATTTAAAAAGAAAATAATTTATGTAAACATGTCCAAATAACAAAATTCAGGGTACATGGGTATTTGTTATATTATTCTATGCACCTTTAAACATATTTAAAATATTTCATAATAAAAGTGTGATTTATTGTTCTAACTCACTATAAGCAATGCCAAAACACTGATAATAAACTGTGAAAAATAGTTACAGCTTATATCACACAGGGCTTATTTTTCTAAGATACAAAGAACTCCTACAAATCCATATGTAAAAGACCACAACAAAAGTATGGGCAAAGAATATTGATAGTTGACAGAAAAAGAAAATAAATGACTCTTACACATAAACAATTCTCAAGCTCAGTCATAAAAAGAGAAATGCAAATTAAGACTAAGTTGAGATGCTATATTTTATATATCAGATTGGCAAGGATAAAAAAAAGTCACCATAGGGGTGAGGTTGTGACAGACAGATATTGGTGGTAGCTATTAAACACATCCTCTGTGTAGAGCAATTAGTTAATATTGGTTAAAATTACAAATGCATATACTTATACTAAGCAATTTTGTAGGAGTTTATCCTACAGATATACTTGCATACATGTAAAATGATGTGTAAGGTTATTCATTGCCAATATTAGAGACAACCTAACAGAGTACTGGTTAAACAAATTGTGGTATCTCTATACAATGGACTAAAATGCAGCTGTTAAAAAACAAACTCTTTATGTGGGATAATTTGCAAGATATATTAGTGGAAAAAAAGCAAAGTGCAGAACAGTAAGCATGAAATGCCACCATCGCGTGTGAATGTATTATCTATTCCAAAAATATGGGTTTAATTATGTAAGCTATATATGTGTAGCTAGTATTAATCTCCATCCACAAACTCATGTGAAATAAATATAAAACTTCATTTTCAATAATTCAACCTAATTTGTGTCCCCGAGCCCCTATGTCACCAGTAATAATATTTCAGACCTATACCCATCTACCACCAAGGCAGTGCCACAATCCTGATGTCTTAGATAGTGCCAGGATATTGAAGATTGGAAGCTAGTACTCAATCTGTACACACAGTTTGCTGCTGCGTAAATCTTGGGCCTTACAGCCCCATGAATTGTGTGGCTGGCTATCTGATGAATCCATGCCACGTTTGGGACATGACACTTTCATAATGCTGCATCATTTGCTAATATGCACCACACAGCAATATAGATAAAGTGTGATCATAGCTGATGGTTGATAGGTAGGTAGGAAGAGAGAGAGAGAGAGAGAGAGAGAGAGAGAGAGAGAGAGAGAGAGATCGATCTACTATGTGCCAGGCACCCTACTGAACACTGCAGATGTAGCAGTGAACAAGCCAGATGAAAATCCCCGACTTCATGGAACCTATAATCTAGAGGAAGAAGAGAAGAAGCCTAATTCCAGAGCACTTTTACTATGAGGAGGCTGGAGTGGAGATTGAAGCCTGTCTTGCCAGTGGAGTCCACAACAGGATTTGGGAGTTCGTGGGAATGAGAAGTGGGACTGAAAACAGGAGAATGGATTCTCCATCTGTCTATGGAACAGCTGAGTCTGTCGCTCCCACCCCACCCCAAATACACATAAGCAACCCAACAAAAACTGGAAGGCTTTTATAAAGATATTGTGTCATAAAGGGCTTGTATCACGTGGATCTGATGAATCAGTGGCATGGGCAGGGACAGAGTGGGGAGGGCAATGGGAGCACTTCCTGGGGGAGGAGTATTTTATCACTGGTATTATTATTTAGAATTGCTGATGCTTGGTGATAATAAATAGCAGGCCAACTTTAACATCATTATTTTTAAATCACCTAAAGACAGACAATACACCGCTTTATTGCCTTGCCATCCAGTGCAGAAAGCTTCTCACCACTGTTGCCCGCAGCAGGGAATGACAAAGATAGAGGGAGATGTTCTCCTAGAACAAATAAATTAATATAATTTGAGACAGCATACTTGATACAGTAAACCTATGTCAAGGATATAAACTGCTTTACAGTATTTTTCAACAGGTCACTGGTAAGCAAAAAGGAATCAGTTCAAAACCTATGCATAGAAACCAGGGGGAAGTGAGGAAAAAGAGAAAGGAACATAAGTAAAAGGCAAATGAAAAGAATACACAATGAGAAAGTTTAGAAAAGAAACACTAGAAGCATTGTAGGTATCATGATGGCTCTTCAAAAAGAGCACAATCAAGAATTACAGTGTTGTTACAAGAAGCGGAGTACAGCATTAGGAATAGAAACAGTGGAAATGCAATGGCTGTGTGCGATGTCAGAGGGGTAGTAGAAGAGGAGAGGGGGGTTATCACTGTGTGAGGGACATAAATGATAAATGTCTAACTATTACATTGTTTTGTACACCTGAAACTAATAAAAAGAAGTATTACAGTGTTGTACACCGGAAATTTATATAATGTTATTAGCCAATAAATTTAATTTAAAAACATACATACTTCAAATAAGAAAAGAAATGCAGGGTTCAAAGAAGATATTTAAGACAATGGGAGATTAAGAAGACCAGTTTATAAATCTCAAAACAAAATAGTAAAGAAAAATAAATTGCAAAGCCACATTAGAAACAAACAAACCCCAGAACTGAAAAAATACAAACATTGTGAAAAGGATCAAGGAAATCACACCAAACAAAACAGAAAAGATCAATGGCTCCATGACTATAGAAAGAACTGCAGCTGATAAGGTAGATGAAGCTGGTGTGAAAAAATCCTTCCTCCCATTTCAGATACATAAATGCTGGATAAATGTAATAGAAACCAAACATATAGCCACATTTACAACCAAGAAAGGGAAATCCTTAAGCACCACAGACAAAGAGGGAAGGCAAAGTTAGATCAGTGACCATGGCTGAAGCTGAAAATGACCTAAGAGGGTATCAGATTTTGGCATACACTAGCAGCGATAATGAAAGAGAGGTCTGGGGATCCCTGAGATCTTCTTGGGGGTCCACAAAGTCAAACTAGTTTCACAATAATACTGAGATTTTATTTGAATTTATCACTCCCGTTTATCATTCTCTCTTCTATCAAGTATACAATGGGGTTTTCTCGAAGCTACATGACCTATGATATTGCACAGATTGATGCAGGAACAGATATGAGAATCTAGTTGTTTTCTATTAAGCCAGACATTAAAGAGATTTGCAAAAAATGGAAAACAATGAGATTACATTTTTGCATATTTTGGAGTATACATAGCACTATTTTAATTACAAGTATGTTATTTATTTAATGTGTTTTCAGTATTGTTATTTTAAATGAATTAACAAGTTAATATTTAAAATTTTATCACTTATAACTTCTAATATGGCAAATATTGATAGATATGTTACATAACAAAAGGTCTTTAGGATGTTCAACATTTTTAAATTTTATTTTAAAATTAACATATAGTAAATTGATGATGTTGGCATATAGATTGATGAATTTTAACATTTGTATAGGTTCATGTAACCATCACCACAACCAGAATAAAAAAGTTCTACTACCCCACAAACTCCCTTTTGCTATCCCTTTGTCATCCCTCCCCCACCCCATCCCTAAGCCCTCACAACCACTGATCCATTCTCCATCACTATGGTTACATCTTTTTGAGAATGCCATAGAAATGGAATCATACAATGTATAACCTTTTGAGACTTGTTTCTTTCCTTCAGCACAATGCCTTTGAGATTCATTCAAGTTATTGAGTGAATCAATAGTTCACTCCTTTTTATTGCCAAGTAATACCACAGCTTGTTTATCCATTCACCTGCTGAAGAACATTTGGGTTATTTCCACTTTGGGGCTATTACAAATAATGCTACTATGAACATTCATATACAGGTTTTATGTGAACATTTCTGTAAGGTAAATACCCAGGAATGGAACTGCTGGATCATATGGTAAGTGTATGTTTAACTTTATAAGAAACTCCAAACTGCTTTTCAAAGTGGCCGTAACATTTTACATTCTGAAGAACAATGTAAAAGATCTCCATGTGCTCTGCATCCTTGATAGCAATTGGTTTTGTCAGTATTGTTTATTTCAGCCATTCTAATAGATGTGTAGTGGTATCTCATCATGGTTTTAATATGTATTTTCCTAATGGCTAATGATGTTGAAAATCTTTTCATGGGCTTATTTTCATTTACATATCCTCTTTGTTAATGTGACTATGCAAGTCTTTGGCCATTGTTACATGAAATTCTTATTTTCTTAACTGCTGTGTTGTGAGATTTCTTTATGTATGCTGGAAGCAAGTCCTTTGTCAGATGTGAGAATTGCAAATATTTTCTCCCAGTTGTTAGCTCCTATTATTCTCTTAAAAGTGTCTTTCATAGAGCAAAACATTTCCATGTTGATGAAGTCCAATTTGTCATTTATTTTTATGGATCATGTGAAAAAAACTTTTGACTTAACTCATGAAGTTATTTCTCCTGTGTTTTCAGTTAAAAGTTTCATAGTTTTATGTTTTACATTTAGATATATTTTTTATTTTGAGTTAATTTTTTGTAAAAGGTGTGAGATTAACGTTGAGGTTCTTTATTTATTTATTTTTTTGTACATGGAAGTCCAGTTGTTCCAATATTATTTGTTGAAAAGACTATCTTTTCTCCATTGAACTGCCTTTACACCTTGTCAAAAATTAACTGGTCATAGTGGTGTGGTTCTATTTCTGGACTTCTATTCTGCATTGATCTATGTGTATGTCCCTTCACCAATAAATACCACATTGTCTTGATTTCTGTAACTTCATAGTACGTCTTAAAATCAGGTATGATTACTTTTTTTTCTTTTCTTTACGATTTTATTGGGGAAGGGGAACAGGACTTTATTGGGGAACAGTGTGTACTTCCAGGACTTCTTTTTTCCAAGCCAAGTTGTTGTCCTTTCAATCTTAGTTGTGGAGAGTGCTGTTCATCTTCAAGTTGTTGTCCTTTCAATCTTAGTTGTGGAGGGTGCTGTTCATCTTCAAGTTGTTGTTCTTTCAGTCTTAGTTGTGGAGGGTGCAGCTCAGCTCCAGGTCTACTTGCCGTTGCTAGTTGCAGGGGCACAGCCCACCATCCCTTGAGGGAGTCGAACCGGCAACCTTGTGGTTGAGAGGACACACTCCAACCAACTGAGCCATCCGGGAGCTCAGCAGCAGCTCAGCTCAAGGTGCCGTGTTCAATCTTAGTTGCAGGGGGCGCTGCCCGCCATCCCTTGTGGGAGTCAAGGAATTGAACTGGCAACCTTGTGGTTGAGAGGATGCACTCCAACCAACCAAGCCATTCGGGAGGCAGCTCAGCTCAAGGTGCCGTGTTCAATCTTAGTTGCAGGGGGCACTGCCCACCATCCCTTGTGGGACTCGAGGAATTGAACTGGCAACCTTGTGGTTCAGAGCCCACTGGCCCAAGTGGGAATCGAACCGGCAGCCTTCGGAGTTAGGAGCACGGAGCTCTAACCACCTGAGCCACCGGGCCGGCCCCGGGTATTATTACTTTGACTTCATTGTTTTCAAAATTGTTTTAGCTATTCTCATTCCTTTGTCTTTTCATATCAATTTGGTATCAGCTTGTCAATATTGACAAAAATATTGCTTGGATTTTAATCGTAATTGCATTAATGTATAGATTAATTTCAGGATAACCGACATCTTTACTATGCTGAGTTTTCCTATCCATGAACATGATTTATCCTTTCATTTATTTAGGCCTTCACTGATTTCTTCCATTAGCATTTTGTAATTTTCAGTATATACTATCGGGTTTTGGAGTTCTGGAAGTCCATGCCAGGTCATACCTGAAGAAATAAAGTGGTAAACTTACTGATAATTCAGTGATACTATAAATCTGGTCTTCTTCCCCAATCCACTCTATTATTTTTAGAGTACTCAAATAGCTCTCCCATGCATTCTGTCCAGGTTTTATAGCTGTATATAGTGAGAGAGATAGTTTGGAGTTTATTTATCCCATCTTACCAGAACAAAACAATAATTTTTAAGTGTAAATGAGTTCTGAGATGAAAAAGTTTAAGAAGCTCTGCATTCTAGGGACTGGAGTTTTAATACTCTTACAGAGATGGAAGATGAGGCCATGAAGCAGGAACAGAGTTTCGTCCATTAAGCCTTGAGCCAGCCTTTCACACAAAGGGAAGTAGTCAAATTTCACTCACAGGGCAAGAAATATGGCAAGGAAGCTCACCAGTTGCCCAGGAAATAGGTAGAAAATGGTCACATTTAAAACAAAGGGCATGTAGTGAATGACTTCAAAATCATTCGGAAAATAGACAGGGTTGTTTTTTTAAGTGATAAATCCAAGAGATTCAGGAAAGGAGTGGGGGGGGGGGGTGAGGGGAGAAGAAATTACTGTTCAAAGAAAACACAGCGACTTTTTCTTCTGACCATGATGGAGTAAAAGGAATTGGGTTTACCTTCTTGCCTTTAACAACTAAAGAATGGATACATTATATAAAACAATGGTTTTCAGACATTGGACATCAGGCAGCAAAGGACACGGATTCTTGAGAGAAAGGAAACAAAGTGAGCCCTATGATTACCTCAGCGTACTGCCTGGAGAGTTTTCAGGTCACAACACAGGCAGTGGGTATCCAAATAGAACCTGGCGTCTCCTTGAGTTAAGAAGACAGAGCTGAAAATTCAAGGACAAGGTGATTAGATTCACAGAGCTGAGCAGTGTATGTGGATTCTCCTAGACTCTTCAGCCGAGTTCTGATTAGCATATGTATGTGAGGAAACTACCCAAGGCCAGGGAATAAATGATAAGAAACGAGAGTGGAGAACATGTTTTGGAGCTCAAACAGGGCTGGGAAGAGTTCATATTCCCAATATCCTGAGTGGAGAAATCTTGTAATACGCAGGGCTTTGGGTAGAATACTCAGAAGAGTAGTGCCTCAGTAGAGGACAATATTAGCCTTAAACTGATGCTCTGATCTGTTGGGGAAAAATTAAAGATAAAATTACCTGCCAATCCAGGAAATCCTCTCCATTAATGGAGAAAAGAAAGAAAACATTGAATAAGCATTAAACCGGACTCTGGTGCATTACAGGCAATCTTCTAATGAGACTGCAAAGAAAGAAAGAAAGAAAGAAAGAAATCCTATTGTTATGTATGTAATGTACCCATTACAAATATGTTCTTAAAATAAATAAGTTGTCCCTATGAAAGAGGACTTAAAAACACTGTTTACTATACAATATTTCATAGTTCATCCTAAGTTCAACTAGTAATTGGAGTAGACATCTGTTCCAGTTAATTGCTTTTATCTGAAGGAAAAATAAAACTTCTCATATCTCTCTGACAAGCAGGTGCTTACAGCTTAGAGCAAGGTACCTAAGCTAAGCTTCTAGGATGACAGAGAAATATAGGGGTGCTTTCTTCCTTGATGTTCACATTTCAATGAGATGGCTCCCAGTCCCTTAAGAAAAACATTTCTGGGTTATAAGTCTGGCAAGAGGCTTACTTGGTCTTTGAAAAGATTTACATACATACATACATACATACATACATACATACATACATACATACTAAAGGGACAGAGGAAATATTCACAAATACTAAATTTTTCAAGAAAATACTATAAGAAAAGGGAGGAAGAAAAGGTCTCTTTCCTTTTTAGCAACAGGGAAAGTTCAATTTTATTTTTATTTATCCTCTAGATTTTACCTTGCAAAGATTAAAAGTAAGCCTCAAAATAAACTCTTTCCAAATAATTTAACTGCATCACAGAATCAGCTAAAAATAGTGAAAAGAAATACAGAAAATTTAGTACCAAACAACACAAAATTCACAATGTTTGGCATGTAATAAAAAATTGCCAGGTATGCAAAGAAACAAGAAAATAGGACTCAAAATCACTATAATCAATAGTAACAGGCTCAGAAATAGAACAGATAATAGAGTTAGTAGACAAGGTCATTAAAACAACGTCTACAAATATAGCCCATATATGTAGAGGAAAGTATGAGTATGTTTAGGAGAGGGATGGAAGATATAAAGATTCACAATGAATTTGTAGAGATGAAAATATATGTCTGTGATATACTGGATAGGATTAAGAGCAGATTAGGCACTCCAATAAAAAAGATTAGTGAATTTAAGGACATAGCAATGAAAATTATTCAAAAACAAACACAGAGGAAAAGTCTGAAAATAAATGAATAGAACATTAGTGAGTTGTGGGACAATTGCAAGTAGCCTAATATATGTATGATTCCCAAGAGAGGACAGAGAAGAGGGCAAAGAAAAATTATTAGGAGACGTAATGGCCAAAATTTTCCCAAATATAATAAATCTATAAACTCACAAATCTAAAAAACTCAATGGATTCCAAGCACGAGAAACATAAAGAAAACTACAACAAGGCATGTCAAAATCAAATTGCTCAAAAGCAGTGAGAGAGAGAGAGAGAGAGAAAAAAAAAAAACCTACAAGGGACCACAAAAAAGACATATACAGAGGAATAAATGTAAAAATGATACATATTTTTATTAGAAACCATATAAGTCGGAAAACATTGAAGCAACACCTTTAAAGGACTGAAAGAAAAAACTGTCAACCTATAATTCTATACAAAGCAAAAGTATTTTCAAAAAGAAGAAAAAGTGAAGACTTTTGCAGACACACAGAAGCTGCAATAATTTATCACCAGCAGATCAGTACTACAAGAAATGCTAAGGGAAGTCTTCAGGCAGAAAAAAAATACCAGATGGAAACTTGGATCTACACAAAGAAATGAAGAGATTGAAAAAGGAAACTATGTGGGTGACTACCATTTCTTTCCTTATTTTAAAAATCTCTTTAATAGATAATTGATGGCTTAAAGCAAAAAGGATAACATTGTATTGTGAGGTTTATAACATTTGTAGAAACAAAATGTATGAAAACAATCACACAAAGGCAAGGAGAGGGAATATGGAAGGACACTGTTGTCAGGTTCTTATACTATACGTGAACTGTTCTAATATTACCTCAAGGTTGGTTGTGATAACTTAGAACTATATACTGTAAATCCTAAAACAATCACTAAAGTAATGCAACAAAAAGTTATATCTAATAAGCCAAAAAGGAGATAGCACGGAATCCAAAAAAAAAATAATACTCATTATTCAAAAAGAAGCCAATAAAAGAACAAAATGGGAATAAAGAACAGGTGAGATAAACAGAAAATACATAACAAGATGGCAGATTTAAATGAGACCACATCAATAATCATATTAAAGGTAAGTGGTCTAGCACCCCAATTAAAAGGCAGAGAGATGGATGAAAAGTTATGACCCAACTATATGCTACCTACAAGATGTCCATTTTAAATATAAAAACACAAATAGATTAAAAATAAAGAGATAGAATAAGATATTCCATGTTAATCAGAAGGAAGCTAGAATGGCTATATTAATATAGGAAAGAAACAGATTTCGGGGCAAAGAATATTACCAGAGATAGAGTGCCATTTCATAATGATAAAATGATCAACTCATAAAATAACCAAACATCAAAATGCATGAAGTAAAAACTGATAGATTTGCAAAGAGAAATAGACAAATTCACAAGTATGAGATTCCAACACCACTCTCAGTAATTGATAGAACAAGTAGAAAATCAATAAGGATGTAGGAGACTGAAACAAAACTATCAACCAACATGATCTAACTAATATTTATAGAAAACTTCATCTAAAACAGCAGAATATGCATTATTTTCAAGGATAAGGCAGAATATTTACCAAGACACCAAATTCTGAGCCCAAAAGCAAGTCTCAATAAATTTAGATGGATTCAAGTAATACAAAGTATGCTCTCTGACCACAAAGGAATTAAATTGCAAACCAATAACAAAGAGGTATTTTGAAAACCCAAAAATATTTGGAAGCTAATTAATGCATCTATAAGTAACCCATTGGTTGGTGAAGAGAAATCACAGGGGAATTAGAAAGCACGTTGAGCTGAATGAAAATGAAAATATGACTTATCAGAATATGAGGGCAACAACTAAAGCAGTGCTTAGAGGAAACCTTACAGTACTAAACACTTACAATAGAAAAGAACAAAGGTCTCAAATAAATGACCTGAGCTTCCATCTTAGGAAATAGAAAAAGAGAAGCAAATCAAATACATTAAACAGAAGAATAAAAATAATGAATATTAGAGTAGTAATCATTGTAATATAAAATTAAAAAATTTGATGAAACCAAAAGCAGGTTCTTTGAAAAAAATCAATATAATTAATAAATCTCTATTCAGACTGCATAGGAATAAAAAAGAAAAGATACAATTTACCGATATCAGGAATAAAACGGGGACATTATTACAGATCCTACACATATTAAAAGGATAGTGAGGGACTATTATGCCAATAAATCCAGCAACATGGACAAAATGAACAA
This sequence comes from Rhinolophus sinicus, assembly GCF_036562045.2. Taxonomy (NCBI): domain Eukaryota; kingdom Metazoa; phylum Chordata; class Mammalia; order Chiroptera; family Rhinolophidae; genus Rhinolophus; species Rhinolophus sinicus. Next base: position 40,209,022 of record NC_133768.1, read on the forward strand.
ATAATCTGAAAGACACAAACTACCGAAGCTCAATGTAGACTAAATAGATAATGTAAACAGACACAAAACTAATAAAGAAATGGAATTTTTATATATAAACCTTCCCATAAAGTAAACTCCTGGCATAAATGGTTTCACTGATAAATTCTACCAAGCATTTATAGAAAAGAATAACACAAATTGTATACAAATTCTGCCAGAATATAGGAGAACACTTTCTAACTAATGTTGTGTGGCCAGAATTACTCTGATACCCAAACAAGACAAATAAATTTTTAAAAAGTAAAAGAAGACTAGAGACCAATATCCCTCATGAACATAGATACAAAAATTCTTAACAAAATATTAGCAAATAAGAAAAATTTAGCAAATAATCTAGTATATCATGAGCAAGTAATTTATTCCAAGAATACAAGAAGGCTTTAGCATTTGAAAGCCAATCAATGTAATTTACAATATTAAAAGATGAAAACAAAACAAAACACCAAGCCATATGATCACTTCAGCAGATTCAGAAAAAGTATTTTACAAAATCCAACGTCGTTTCATGATAAAAAATTCTCAGCAAACTGGGAAAAGAGGGGAGCCTCCTCAATCTGTTAATGAACATTCACACACACACGCACACAAAAAAAACCTATATATAACATCATACTTATGGTGAAAGGTGGAATGCTTTGAGATCAAGATCAGGAACAAGGGAAAAATATCTGCTCTCCATTTATACTCATTATTCTACTGGAGGTCCTAGTCAGTACAATAAGGCAAAACAAAGAAATAAAAGTTATACAGAGTAGAGAGGAAGAGGTAAAACTCTATACTCAGATGACATGATAGTCTATGTAGAGAATGCACAAAAGAAGCTATGTAGAGAATGCACAAAAGAATTCACAAAAGAAGCTACTAGGATTAATAAATGAATTGAGCAATGTTGTAGGATAAAAGGTCAATATACAAAAATCAATTACATTTCTACATATACTAGCTGAAAGCTACTGGATGGAAACTGAACACTTAAAAAAAATCTACTATAAAATACTTAGAGATAAAAATCTAACAAATATGTGCAAAATCTGTGCATTCAATACTAGAAAACATTGCTAAAAGAAATTACAAAAGACCTAAATCAATCAAGAGGTATAGATATCATGATGATGGATATGAAGGTTCAGTAGTGTTAGGATGTCAGTTGTCTCCAAATTGATCTACAGTCAATTCATTTCCAATCAAAATCCTGTCAGAATTTTTTTAGAAACTTACAAGCAGATTCTAAAATTCACATGTTAAATCCAAGAACCTGGAATAGTCAAATACAATTTTTTTAAGGAATGTGCAATTGATTGACTCATTGATTGCAGGGTCAAATCCTATCTGTATTTAAATTTTTATATTTTTTTCAATATGGATTTTTATATTAATTTTCAGTTTTTAAAATACTGCATTAAACGACTGTTTTTGATTACTGATTTTTTGTGCCTGCATGAACTTTTTCCCTGTTTTATTGAGATATAATTGACATATAACATTGTGTACCTTTAAGATGTACAATGTGATGATTTGCTACACGCATTCAAATACAATTTTGAAAAGGGAGAATAAAGTTGGAATACTTACAATAACCGACTTCAAGACTTATTATAAAGGTACAGTAATCAAGACAGTGTGGTATTGGCATGAATATAGGTAAACAGATCAATGAAACAGAATAGAGTCCAAAAATAGGCCCACAGAATTGACGTTTGACAAAGATAAACAGGCAATTCATTAGAGAAAGGATAGTATTTTCAACAAATGGTGCTCAAATAATTAGATACCAATATGCAAAAACTGAATTTTGATGCATGTCTCTTTCCATTTATAAAAATTAACTTAAAATGGTCATAATACCTAAATAAAAAAAGTAAAGCTATAAAACTTCTGGAAGAAAACAGTAGAAAAATATGTATTTTTACCTTGAGTTGGGCACATCTTTCTCATATACATACATAACACCGAAAGCATGTTCCATAATAGAATAAATTTAGATCTGTTCTTAGAAAAATGCCATTAAGAGAATGAAAAGACAAACCTCAGATTGGTATAAATATTTGCAAATCCATACTTAACAAAGGACTTGTATCCAAAATATACAAAGAACTTTTGGGTGGCTGGATGACTCAATTGGTTAGAGCATGAGCTCTGAACAACAGGGTTGCCAATTTGATTCCCACATGGGCCAGTGAGCCGCACCCTCCACAACTAGATTGAAGACAATGAGCTGCCGCTGAGCTTCCGGGGAGGCAGCCGGATGGCTCAGTTGGTTAGAGCCCGAGCTCTCAACAACAAGGTTGTCGGTTCAATTCCCGCATGGGAAGGTGGGCTGAGTGCCCCTTGCAACTAAAGATTGAAAACAGCAACTGGACTTGGAGCTGAGCTGCGCCCTCCACAACTAGATTGAAGGATTCCAACTTGGAGTTGATGGGCCATGGAGAAGCATGCTGTTTCCCAATATTCCCCAATAAAAATTTAAAAAATAAAACAAACCAAAAAACATAAAGAACTTTCAAAAGCTGAATAGACCAGTAACCAGTAACCATTAAACAAGTCAAATTAGTAGTTTTAAAAAAAATCCTTTTGAAGCAAGTCATGAAACTAAAATGACTTTACCATCATTTTTTTTTAAAACCAACCTTCAAAAATTATGTAACCTTAACTTCCCTGGTGAATAGGAAAATTTAACTCATATTTTGAGGCTAGAATAATCTTGATGCCCAAATCTGACCAAGACACTGCATAAAATTTTTTTTATTGAAATTCACTGGGGTGACAATTGTCAACAAAACCACATAGGTTTCAAATGTACTTAATATCTCATCTATATATTGCATTGGGTGTTCTCCTCCCAGAGTTAGTTTTCCTTCCATCACCATGTTAGACCCCCTTTACCTTCTTCTACTATCCCGCCTCCCCCCTTATCCTCTGCTAGCCACTAAACTGTTGTCTGTATCTATGAATTTTTGTTTCTTTCTTTGTTTGTCTTGTTCCTTTGTTGCCTTCAGTTTTATATCCCATATATGAGTGAAGTTATATGGTTCTTAACTTTTTCTGTCTGACTTATTTCACTTAGCATAATAATCTCAAGATCCATCCATGTTGTTGCATAAATTTGTTTATAAGGCAATCTTGATTGTAAGTAAAAATGAAAACTCCTAGCTAAGATAAAGCAGATTTATTCCCTAATGTACACTTTTTAAAAATATGAATAAGTAGGGTTTATCCCATTATTTCAAGAGGGGTTTAATTAGAGAATCAGTTAATGTAATTCATCACATTAATAGATAAAAAGGAGAAAAACCATATGACCCTCTTAGTTGTAGAAAAGCAACTGATAAAATTAAACACCCACTCATAATTTTAAAACAAACAACAAAACATAACAGATACAGAGGTGAAAAAGATTATCTACCCAAAACCTATATCAAACCTAGTGCCATTATTATCTAACACTATATGGAGATTCTAACAAAGCATTGAGATAATAAAAATAGAACAGGAATAAAGATAGAAAAATAAGGTAAATATAATTCACAGATAATATGGCTGCCTATGTAAAAAAATATCTATGAGAATCTATAAAGGAACTATTAGAATAAAAGACTTCAACATGGTTGCTAGATACAAGAGTTTCATACAAATGTCAATAGAGTTCCTATATACTAGCAATTAGCAGTTAAAATGTAATTTTTAAAAAGTATCGCATTCACAATAGAAAAAAATTATAAGTTATCTATCTAGGAATAAATCTAAAACCAGTATTTTACATAAAATTATAACATATAAGATCCTATTTAAAATTTATTTCTATGTACTTAATTATTTATACTTCTGTCTCCAGTCAATAAAAATTTTGAGTACCTACTATGTGCCAGACACTGTTGTTAGGGCCAGAGATGTAGTGATGATGAATGAGACAAAGTTCCAGCCTTCATGAAACTTACATTCTAGTGGGATGAAGTGATAATAAAACAAGTAAAATACATAGCCTTGTAAAAAGTGCTTGAAGAAAAATAAAGCAAGCTAAGGGAATGGATGACAAAGGAGATGGTATTTTAGAAGGAGTGGTAGAAGGGAAGGAGAAGACATATGAACAGAGACCCAAATGAAGTGGGGAGATTGCCAAGGGGATATCAAGTGGGGAATGGAGGTGTAGGGGAAAGAGAGCTTTCCAGACAGAGGGCAGCAAGTGCAAAGGCCCTGAGCTGGGAAAAGCATGGCAGGTCCAAAACAGCAACACCAAGTTAATGTGTCTAGAGGAAAGTTATGCAGGAAACAGATCATAGGGCCTTTTTTGTGAGCCATCACAAGGAGTATAGATTTTTTTGAGTAAGTTGGAGAAGCCATTGGGTTTTAAACACAGGAGTAGCATAATTTGACTTATGTTATAAAAGGGTCACTTGGACTTCTGTGTTGTGAATAGAATATAGGATGGCAAGGAGACTTGTTAGGAGAATATTACAATAATCCAGGTGAGAGATCATTGCATTTAGGAACAGAAGGGTAGTGGTGGAGAAGGTGAGAAGTGGTATAATTCTGTGTATATTTTGAAGAGAAAGTCAAAAGGATTTGCTAATAGATTGGGTGTGGGGTGTGAGAAAAAGAGACAAATCAAAGAGAACCGGGGATAGAATTTGGGTTAAAGTCATGGCCAAGGTATTTTGGCTTGAGTATCCTATCTTGTAGTAGTTATACCACAGGGTCTATAGACCCTCAGGTACTCCTCCAGTTTCTCAAAGATTTCAGCTTGTCTCACTGTCACTCTCTCCAATTATTCCTGTCTTAATTCTTTGTGATTTCAATATCTAAATACCTGATCCTCCCAACATCCTAGACTTGAAATCCTCTCTTCCAGTTATGCACTCCACCTAATTGCAGTCATTTGCCTCCATTTTGTCATTACCAATAATTCCTACCCCTTCCTATATCCCTGGAGCTGAACATGGCCAGAGAAAAACACAAAATGACACTCTCACTTTAAATTCAAGAATACGAATCTGAAGTGGACACTTAATGTTGCCAGGAAATAACATAGTATCCTAGTCCATTTAATCTCCCGGTTTCCTAGACAACTATTTCATACCTTCTCCTTTCCCATCAAGCCTCTAATACCTCCTCCGCACCCATCCTCACTCTCAGCTCATGACCTCGCTTCTGATTTCACTGAGAAAACAGAGGCAATCAGAAAACAAAGCCCATAAATTGCTACCACTGCATCTACTCACATACCTAAATCTATGTATATATTCTACCCTTTCTCCTGTGACTATGGACAAACTGCCCCTACTTTTAAGGCCAAGTCTCCCCCACACACACTTGTTTACTAGATCCCATACTCTCTGGCAACTCTCTCCTGTCTTGCTCCTTGACTATACATATATAATTCTTTTCCCCATCTACAGGTTCTTTCTTATCAGCTTCAACTATGCTATTATTGTTCTCACTAAAAAATTAAAACATCTTCTTTTGCGCCACCTTTACTTGCTCATTACCCACCCCATTTCTTTGTTCCCCTTTACAGTAAAATTCCTCACTAGAATTGTCTATACTCAATGTCTATCTACAATTTCTCTTTTCCTATTCTTTTAAATAACTTTTCTTTATTTTGAAATAATTATAGATTTACAGGAAGTTGTAAAAATACTAGATAGGCCCTTTGTAAACTTGAATCAGCTCTCCCCCACCCATAGTTACATATTACAAACTATAGTAATCTAATCCAGGATATTGACATTGGTACAAAGTGTGTGAATAGTTCCATGCCATTTTATCACATGTGTAGATTCATGTAACCACCACTGCAACCACGATACTGAACTGTTCCATCACCACAAAGATCTCCCTGTTGCTACCCCTTTATAGTCACACCCACCCTCCTCCACCATTCCTAATCCCTGGCGACCACTCATCTGTTCTCCATCTCTATAATTTTCTCATTTTGAAAATATTAAGTAAATGAAATCCTGTAATATGTGACCTTTTGAGACTGCCTTTTTACACTCACCATAATGTCCTCGAGTTCCATTGAAGTTATTGCACGCATCAATTGTTTTATACAAAAAGGAGGTGGGAGACAGTGCACAGGGGCGGCGGCAGCATCCCTGGGGCTACAAGTGAGCCGGGACGCCATCGGTCTCCACCAGGTTGTCTGGGACTAGGTTGAGCTCAGTGCTGATCTTTTTGTCCAGCTCGCGGCGCTCCACGGTGCTGAGGTGAAGGCAGCCATTGAGCAGCCCCGGGACTACAGCCCACCCCGCGTCCACCCTACGTGCCGGATCCGCACGGGGGTAGGGAGGCTGGCGGCACAGTGATCGGCGCGTTCTACACCAGCAGCCACCACCGATGTCTTCTCCGCCTGGGTAGCAGGATCCCGGTGTCGCCGTCCAGTGTGAAGAACCACGTGATGTGCTTGCTCTCCCACACCACTAACTTTTTGCTGGGCCCCTAAGTGGACCCCACACGAGGTCCTCCAGAACGTGTTCACGTGGGTGCCCACGTGGAAGTCTGCCCAGCGCAGCAGACACATACCCCAGAAACTGTCCTTGGCTTCTGGCAGGGGCATATACACCATGAGGTTGCCGTCTCGGCCAGACACCCTGAAGCCCACCTGGGCATCTTCCACGGGGAGGTCCACGCTGTGTACCTCGAAGGGCTTGGTGTCCTGGGACCCGAGGCTCAGCATCTTGCTGTCCTCCTGGTAGCGTAGCAGGAAGATGCTTTTCATGACGTCAGCCAGGATAAGGTGCTTCACCCAGATCATCTGGTGGAAGTGCAGCTGGGTGTCAGTGAAGGGTGCCTCTCAGCTCGCTGGCCCTAGGCTCCACAGGAAGCCCTTCCAGCTGATGGCTGACACCAGGCAGCAGTTGCAGTGACACAGGGCGGTCATGGTCCCCTTCTGTTCCTTCTCATGTAAGACCTTGAACTTGTTCTTGGTCGTATGGTAAGTGTATGTGTAGTTTATTAAGAAACTGCTGAACTATTTACCAGAGTAGCTGTACCATTTTACTTTCCCACCGGAAATATGTGAAACGTCCAGTTTTTCCACATCCTTGCCAGCATTTAGTATTATCACGTTTTCTTAGTTTAGCAGTTCTAGTTGGTGTGTAGTGATATCGCATCATAGTCTTAATTTGCATTTGCCTAAAGGTGAGTGAGGTAGAGCATCTTTTTATGTGTTTATTGACCTTCTATGTATCATCTTTAGTGAAATGCTTCTTCATGTCTTTTGCTCATTTTCTAAATGGATTTTTTGTTTTCTTTTACTGTTCAATTTCTAGTGTTCTTTATATATTCTACTCTTAGCACTTGAAAAATGTTGTGCCACTTCCTTCTGGCCTCCGTGGTTCTGATGAGAAATACACCTTCGTTCAAATAGCTTTTTACCCTAAGTAAGGTGTAATTTCTCACTTGGTGCTTCCAAGATTTTTCTTTGAGTTTTTAAAAGTTTGATTACATTGTACTTTGGCATGGATTTCTTTGGTTGTATTTTGTTTGTGGTTTGCTCAGCTATTGAATCTGTAGGTTTATGTCTTTTCCCAAATTTTGGAAATTTGGGAAAAGTCATTGTACTTTTTCAGTTCTAAAATTTCCACTCAGTTCTTCTTTATATCATCTATTTTGCTGAGGCTTTCTATTTTTTCATTTATTTCAAACCTGTTCAGAATTGGTCTTTGAAACATTTTTATGGTGAATGCTTTAAAATCCTTGTAATATAATTCTAACATCTGTGTCACATAGGTCTTGGTGTCTGTTGATTCATTTTTCTTACTTAAGTTGAGATTGTTCTGTTTTTTGTTATGATAAGTGATTTTCACTTGTATCCTGGACATTTTGGATGCTATGCGATGAGACTCTGGATCTTATTTAAATCTCCTGTTTGGCTGATCTCCGTTGAGGCTATTTCAGGAAGGGGGCATCACCTTGCTACTACTAGTTGTAAGTAGAAGACCATGTTTTCTGCTTTGTTTTCCCTGTGAGGCAGGACAGGCACCTCATTAATATTGGGAGAGGGTGAAAATTCAGGTGCCCCACTAGGCTTCCACTGACACCACGCAAGCACTGTGTCACTCCTCAGGTTCTAAGGTCCCTACTCAGTTTTCCTTTTCATCTTTCAAAAATCTTCTTATATTTGTTTTATATATAATGCCCAGGGTCTTTACTTAGCAGGAGGAATAGGGGTACGTGCATTCATTCTGTCTGGTGAATGGGAAGTTCCTCCTCTTCCGTTTTCTACTAAACCCATTCTTATCAGGCATCCATCTTCCATGGCTCTACCAAACCTGAACTTGTCAAAGTCACCAGTGATTTCCACATTGCCAAATCCAATGCTGTCCTCAATTTACCTGACCCACCAGTAGCATTAAACTCAGTTGATCACTCCTTTCTTCTTAAAACACTTCCTTTACTTGTTTCCAGGACACCACACTGCTCTGGATTTTCTCCTATTGCATGGCTACTCTTTCTTAGTTTTCTTTTCGGTTCCTTCTCAGCTTCCTGATTTCTTATGGGAGCACTCCGGTAAGAAATCTCTTCTATCTCTACTTTCTCCCTTGGTCATCTCATCTGATCTCATGACTTTAAGCGCCATCTACTGTCAACCCTCAAAGTTATATCTTCAGTCTAAACCTCTCCCCTAAACTACAACTTGTACATCTAGCTGCCTATTTAATATCTCTGCTTGGATCGCTAATGCGTATTTCAAGTTTTAAAATGTTAAAAATGGAATTTCTGATTTCTACCCTCCCAAACCCACTTATCCTTCATTATTTCCACCTGCTCAGTGCACAAACCTTGGGATCATTCTTGACTTCCCTCTTTCTCTAACACCTCATAGCCAATCCATCAGCAAATCCTGATAGTACTACCTTGAGAATAAATTCACAATCTGACCACTTCTGATCACCTTGGTCCAAGCTACCATTATCTCTTGTCTGGATTGCTGAAATAGCCTCCTGACTTGTGCTTCGCCCTCCTACGTAACAGACTAATTAGAGAAATCCTTTTAAGAGAAAAGTCAATCATACCACCCTTTTTCTGAAATCCTCCCATAGTTTCTAAGTCATGGCTCAAGCAAGAGCAAAAGTCAAAATCCTTACACGAGCCAACACATGATCCGGCTCACTGTGAGTTCTGTGACTGCACCACCAACTATTCTCTTCCTTGCTCACATCGTTTCCACCACACCAGCCTTCTCACTGCTTCCAGGCACACCAGGCATGCCCCATCTAAGAGCCTTCACACTTGATTTCCCACTGTGTGAAATACTCTTCTAGGTACCAGCATGGCCTACTTTCTCACTTCCTTCAAATTCTTTCTCCTGTCACCTTCTTAAATTTCGACTTCTCTCAAAGCCTTCTCTGATTACTCTATTTTAAGTTGTAACCCTCCAGATCTCTCTATATCCCTTTGCAGCTTATTTTTTCATAGTATTTACTCCCACATATACCATAAAATATTCTTATTTATCTTGCTCATTATCTGTCTTTACCATCCCCCCTCCAAAATAAAGTGTAAGCTTAGTGAGGGCATGGACTTTTGCCTTTTCGTTCACTGCTATATTTTCTGTACCTGGAACAGTGTATGATACATGGTAAGTACCCAGTGTATAAATAAATAAATCACCTAACTTATGCTGTAGTGTCCCAGTACTAATTGGTAGTGGCCATATCAACTTTCGTAAGCGTGGAGTCTTAAAGTTTTATTTTTAATTTGAATTATTTTTTAAACCTCTGTTACCTCTTAGAGTCAACTTATCTGTTCTTGTATCTTTTGTTAGATTCTGGAAGTTGCCAGGATAATGGACCAACAGTAACCAAAAGTAGAATGTATTCTTGTCATAGTCTTATCTAGTTTAATAAATCACCATTCAGACACACAATGTGATATACAGATGGTGTATTACAGAATTGTACACCTGAAACCTATGTAACTTTACTAACAATTGTCACCCCAATGAACTTTAATTTAAAAAAATTACCATTCTGCATATTATAAAGGGTGTTTAAAATGACCTACAAAAATATATTTAAAATGTGATAATCAAGCCAGGGGAAATAAAGTAGGAAAAAAATAAAATGGAGCAAGAGGTGAGGTTGACACAAAATACAATCTGTAAAGTCCCGTTCACTTGCTAGGGGTGGACCGAACATTTGGCTCTGAGTTTTCTAGTAGCCAATGCAAAAAAAAAGAAAAAGAAAAAGAAAAAGAAAAAGAAAAAGAAAAAGAAAAAGAAGAAAAAGAAAAAGAAAAAGAAAAAGAAAAAGAAAAAGAAAAAGAAAAAAAGAAAAAGAAAAAGAAAAAGAAAAAAAGAAAAAGAAAAAGAAAAAGAAAAAGAAAAAGAAAAAGACAAGAAGGGCGTGATTTACTGATTCCATCCTTCCAGAGCAAAGTTCTCTTCCTAGAGACATGTTTTTTACTCCACCAATAGATGGCGCGCCTTCCACGTGATTACGTTACAGAGCAAGCCCTTCAATGCAGTCCTTAACTGAGTCTAATAATAACGATTATTTCTGAATTACGTGCCTGGCTATTTACATTCACCATTTAGTTCTTAGTGCAGCTTTGTGGAGAAGCTGTTATTATTCCCATTTTAGACACAAGGAGACAGGCTCAGTAGTAAAATCTCTTGCTTAAGCCTGAATTTCAAACTAGCTCTCTGATTCTCTATCACACCACATGGTCAACCTGCTGTCATTTGGAAAGCCGAAGATAGGTCTTCTTATTTCTAATTGGTGGAACTCTTGGGAAGTTCTCTTTGATCGGAGGGCTTTCTTAGTGTCGCTGCCACAAAATGCAATAGGATTCAGAGATTAATTTGGGCTCAGACACTAAGGAGCTTTCAGACCTGGCAAATCATTTAATCTGCATGCCTCAACTTCCTCTCCTGTCAAATGGGAATGATAAAATCTGCTTCACTTAATTCTGAAGGTGGTATGAGGATAAAAGGGGGAAAGAGATGTGAAAACACCTTACAAAGAAGCAAACACTGTAGGAATGATGTATTAAATTCAGCATTTATCAAATGCCTACCAAAAGCTAGGTACTGTGGTGGTGCTGTAAGGGAATACTACTCAAAATGTGGTCCATGGCTCAGTGCCAGTCCACAAACTGCTTATTATTGGTCCACAACAAGAAATTGACAGTAAATGTTTTGAAACCTTAACAACAATTTGATGGAGTAATCTTCTGTCTGGTAAATAAAATCAAAAGAATTGGGCTTATATTTTATATGTCTTTGTTTTGATTTCATTTTTCTAGTAATTCATTTTTACTGTACTTTATAAAAGTATTGGTACACGATGGATTTGGGAGGAAATGGTCCTTCCCCACAAATAGTTTGAAAAGCACTGCTGTGATGGATGTAAAGGAACCATAGGCCATGGACCGTGCCCTCAAGGAGCTCTCGGGCTAGGGGTTAAACAGGTATCACAGTGGTTTTGAGAAACCACTACCACTGTGCCACGTGCTTCAACCCCTTCATGAAACAGAAGGCCATACAGACTTGGATGGGCTTGCAGATTAGAGACTCGCAAATCCTCAAAACCATTCCCTGAACTAACGTTCATATTAGCCCCCTTAGAATACCAGCAGCACTAATCTAGATAGAATTGGACTTCTCTCAAATCTGATGTGGCATTTTTTAAAAATAAAATTTCTCATGAAAACCATCTGTCAAAAATTATGCTGGCCCCAATTAGAGAACTATAAAGACTGGGTTTTTGCATATCATAGACTTTCTAGTATATGCTCACAGGTTAATGGGGTCTTTCTTTAACTGGCACTAAGGCAGTGAGCTAACCAATTGGCTCTTTAAAACTATCCTTGACGTGGCATTCAAAATATTTTCCATATTACTTTTGAAGATATAAATTGAATAGGTAATACACTTCCATGTCACAAAATTGGGAAAGTACACAGCTCCACCTCTTTTTTTTTACATATTGTGTCATAGAGAATTTTACATATAAGTACATACAGAGCTTTGTCATTGGATAGATGTATGTTATTTATTTGATCAGTTCTCTATTGGTGGGCATCTGGTTGTTTTTCATTTTTTGTTATTACAAACAATGGTACAGTGAATAACCTTGTATACACAAGTGGAGGAGAAGTTCCTAGAAATGGAATTTTGGGATCAAAGTCTCATGTGTTTGTAATTTTTATAGTTATTGCAAAATTTCCCTCACCTGACTAATTGCTCTCCTACCAGCAATTTATGAGAGGACTCTCTTTACCTTTGTCAACACAGTGGATTATCAATATTTTCATATTTTACTAATGGTATCTCACTGTAGTTTTCATTAGTATTTCTCCAGGTATGAGGTTAGCTACCATTATTGGCATAGAAGCCACTTATTCATTTTGATACTCAGGGTACAGGTACATGGCCATTACAAATGATCCTAGGTCACTATACTTTCAGAATTTCCTAACCTACTGTCTTGATAGATCTCTGAGCTAAAGAACTTTGTTCATTTCCTTTTATTCCACTCCATTTTTCTAGAACCATCCCAGGCATTTCTTTGGTATCCCAGACATTTTAGTTTAAAACTAGTATTCCTAGGGGCTAACACAGCATCTGGTACAATAGTTAGGGCTTAAACAAAATGTAGAACAAATCAATAAGAACAATACCAGAAGCATTGACTTACTACTTTACATGGCTATGTACCTATGTAACATAAATTACGTAAGTACTTACTTCAGTCTATATTTGCAATGACAATTTCAAAAATGAAGGATAAAACTGCTTTAGACATGACAGTTTAGATGCCACTGTGATCTATTGCTCTGAAGGTTTGTTTTTTTTTTTGCAAAATTAATCCTAAAGTGCTACCTTTCATTATACAGAGAAATTGATTGTTTTATTCTTTCTTTATAAGTAACTTTTAAGATGACGTTGTGTTTACTTTTTGCTTTGTAAGATCTGAAATGGCTTTTGACCGAAAGTCGATTGACCACCGTGGGGGTTGGGTGGGAACATTTTTTTCAGTTTTTCCAAGGAAGGGTGAGGAGAGCAGTGAACTCATTTAAGTTGATTTATCTACACTCTTTTGGCACACAGTTGTGGGACACCTGGCTAAGGTTCTCATAGGGAAGAGAACAGAGTTAACAGAATCTATAACTTTTGATTAAATTATTAACTTTGCCTCATTAGCACCACCACACTCTAACCACTTCACTTGGGAAGGTATTGTATAGGCATTTATTACTCAGCATATAAATAGTTCCAGCAAAACTTGGGAATCCAAAGCCTGAAGGAGACATCATCATCATCATCATCATCATCAATAGTAATACTAGCTAACATTTATTGAGCATTTAATCTAAAATCCCAACAGGAGCCTTCCAAGCTGTCAGCGGTCGGTGGCGACACCAAGTGGTATTCTGGGTGTACTGCAGCCCTCTCATACTGGCCATAAATCACTCCGGCCCAAGCTCTCCCAAATAACTACTGTATTCCAAGTGGAGCCAATATGCTCGCTCTGTAGAGGTAACTTCATGACAAATATGCTTCTACCCAGATTGCCATCCTTCAATCCGTCTTTTTCTTGTCTCAGAGAAAGAGACATCTTTCCCAAAGTTAGTTTGTATTTTGCATCTCATTTCTATCTCCCCATGTATTTTACTCCATTATTTAACCTTTCCTTGCCTCTTCAATTTCTGTTTCACCAGTGGCTCTTCCTATTCAATCTACAGGTAAGCTCCGGTTTCTCCTATCCTGCAATGACAAAAACAAACAAACACCTCAGATTCACCTCCTTAAAAAAGAGTTCCAAAACAGGGAACTTGCTCAAAAGCCTTAATTCTTCTGCAATCAATTTTTCCCCACTTTTTTCAGTTATAGTTTAAATTACTTTCTGAATTAAGTACAAATCTTAGTTGAACATTCAGGATCCTTCAAAATTGCAGCATGATTTATCTTCTGGTTATAGCTCCCCTATACTTGCCTACCCTAAGCTTCAACAATGCAGCACTGGTCATGGTGCTCATACGTGATTTGTTTTGCACAAGGTTTTACCTCCACTTATATTTGCCTTTATCAGAGGACTCAGCATAACCTGATTTAATTCATTTTAATTTAATTTAATTTATTTAATTATAATTATTTCTAGTTACTTGTGGTATCTCCCACCCATCCATACACTATGAGAGCCTGAAGGCAGGGACTAAATGTTACCAGATGAAAAAGTAAAAATTAGCTTGGACTGAGAAAGCAAAAATCTGGCCATTCATCATGCTGGAACAACAGACACCTGATAAAGCTAGCTGTAAGTTTAACAGGGAACAATATTTCTCTCAAAGACATGTTGCAGCTGTAAAGTGATAACAACCCCCTTTATCTGAATGATCACCACTTTTTTTATTCACTAAGAAACTTTGTTCTCTATAATCAGAGACTATCAGAAACTTTCTGCTTAAAATCACAGTAGTGAGAATAAAACATCCCATGTTTGTCTGAAAAACATTAAGTTTCTTGGACACAGAGAAGCAGCCTCAATTTTCAATCCAGGTGCAGAGCTTCAGATAAGAGTATCGAGACAACATTCCACATCTATCTTTACTTTGTGGTTCCCAAGGAAACAGGGACTCTGGGTTCACTTCACAATTCAGACCTGATGTTGACCCCTTCACACAGCCCTGCTTTAAGCTTACCAAAACAATGCTTCGTTTAAAATTCACCTAAATTCCACTCTTTCCTATAATGACTCCTTTTCTTTGGTGAGATGTCCCACGACTTCTCTGGTGTGGGGTCTCCCTCATTGAAATGGGTTTAAAAGCCTGACTTTTCATATTACAGATTTGTCCTTGGTGGCCTTACACTGACTGGGCATTTTGTATCCCTGACCACTTAGCTTGTCCAAAGTGGGCATTCAAAATTGCTCACTACAGTAGACACTGAATTAGAGTAATGGGGTTCTAGTTAGATTACTTGGATTGATTATATGGATTCCAGTCTCAGTTCTACCACTAACTAATTATTAGCAGGGTCATCTTAAGTAAGTCAATGCATCCCATAGGCCTGTTTTCTCTTCTGTAAAATGAGGGGATGTTTCTTCCAATACCAAGGCAAGGACTTTGGCGTCAGGTAGACCCAGGTTGAAATTCCAGTTCTACCACTTACTAAGACCTGTGGTTTTTGCTTTTCTGAGCCTCCGTTTTAATTTTAATTATTAAAATGGATATAATACTGAAAACTGCCGTGTAGATTTTCCAGTGTTGCAATGAGGATCGAGTTGGCTGTTACAAGCATCACTACATTTGATCACTATTCTTACTGCTACTCTGTGAACTAGGACAAGTTAACCTTTCTGAGCTTTTTCCCCTTATGAATAAAAGTGGAGAAATAATAGTACGTACCCTAATGGGGTTATTGTGGAAATTAAATGAAATGAAAAAAGTAAAGGGCTTGGAACAGCATTTCGCATATAATTATAAGCTGAAAATACGTGACCTAATAATAATTGGTATTCGATTTTTACTACTAATTACTGTGGGCCAGGAACTCAGGGTGACAATTTCATTCTAAAGACAAAACCAAAAAAGTGTACCGCAGGTTCGAAACAGTAAAACATAATACAGTACTTTTTTCTTTCAAAAGCAATTGACACGCCCAGTACTGGCTTAGGACCCGCCCAAGCTTCATTAAATATGGCAGCTAGCAGGGCCGGCCTAGTGCGACTGCGCACGCGGAAACCCCTCCCAGCGCTTCGTTCTCGCTTGCTATCAAGGCCCCGCCGCCTCCCCGGCTGGCTTTACCCGGTCTCCACTCGGCCGAGGTGCGGGGAGAGGGCCAGCAGGGGCGCGCACGCGCAGACGTCAGCTGTGCTCGGCCGATACTTGGCGAGGCGCCTGTCACATGAGCCGCGCGCCAGCTCCGCTCCCCCTCCTCCCCGCCAGGCTGTGAATGAAGCTCTGCCGGCTACGTGGGGCGCTAGCTCAACTTGGTGTTCTGGACGCCAGAGCCGACTGTGCGCTCGGCCCGCCGAGTGCGGGCTCCGCCGCTCCTGACCTCGGCGACAGGTAAAGACAGATGGGCTGTCCCTTCCCCAACAGGTCCTCCGCGGGCCGCTGGCCCCCGGCCCACCCCCGGAGTACCCCCTGGGCGCAGCGACACCGGGAAGCGCTCCCTCGCTGGCTCGGCCCCCCGCAGATGGGGGTTCCCCGTGCCTGGCCGCCTCCGCCTGGCACTCGAAGGAGTTAGACCGGCTAGTTCTAGCCAGTGCAGGGCGGCATCTTCTCGGGAGCCCAGCCCTAGTGTCCCAGCAAGGGTCCCTGCGCTGTCCCAGCGAAGTTTTCTCGCGGAGCGGCGCCAAGCCTGCCTCGCTTTTGAATGGGGGAGGTTAGCTGCAGTCATCCCCTTTCCAGGACTGGGGCAGGGTGGCTTTGGCTGGTAAAACTCTGTCAAGGCCCCGTTCTTCTCCCTCCTGCTCTGGACTCACAGGTTGGTGTGGATCTTAGTAAAGTGGAGTCCATACTCTCCGAAGAGTAGTTGCTGAGTTTTCCTTTTCCCACTTAACGTGCGGGTGACCGGTTCTCTCCAGACTGTACGGGATTGCGCCTGAGTGCCTTCACCCCCAAGCGCTTTCCCTTCACACTGATGCGCGTTTACCTTTATACATTTCAGAGCAAATCAGTTTCCTGGACTGCCAAGTGAAGTTGTGCGTGTGCCCGTGTGATAACGTCAGTGTAAGCTACCTCAAATAAGCCAGGGAAATCCAGAAGTGTGGAGCATAAAAAGCCTGTAAGAATCTGCTTTACATAAACTTCATGCATTTATTAGCAGTTACCCAGTTGGATTTCAGAGATGTTAGATTTCGCCTGATCCCACTAGGCGCAGATCAGTACTATTTAACTGCACGCAAAATAAGAGGAAGGGAAAAAAAGAAAGAAAGCAAACCCCCAAACACTGTCCCAGGTTCCAGATAACTCATCGGAACGCTTTTTCCTGGTGAATCCATCCTGGGACTTTGTGAGTTCCTAGTTTTCTTGGACTTCGTGAACCTTTTCTTATCCAAAGCTTTGTCTTTTCTTTATTGGTGTTTTGGGGACTAGTGTACACATTTACACTTTTGTCTTTAAAAAAAATCATTAAAGAAGGCCAAAATGATGACTCTCAAGTTTGTATTAGTCTTCAGTACGTGCACGCTAGCACTTTCACTTCAGGGTGGTGTTACTTCTACAGAAGCTATGGAAATAGCAATCTACTTTGATGTACACCAGGTCAAAAAGGTGAGGACATTTTCTTAGAAAAAGCAGATTGGCTCATATGCTAATTAAGGAAGACCAATTTAGTAATTAGGAACTTGTTTAGATGGACAAAGGATTTAATATATTAAACCCCTGAAACAAAATAGTCAGACCTTTTATTTTTTTTCTCCCATTCCTAGCGTCTGCCTTTTATATCCTTGCGAATAGCATTGTCCTAAGACCGATTTTGACATTTTTAAAATAGGAATGAGCTGAATTAATTTGGCTTCACTTAAATTAGTATTTTATTTTTACATTTTTATTTTTCTTTGGTTCTTCCCCCCCCCAACCCCCGCTTATAAAAGCGATATATGCTCCCCATAGGACATGAGTGAAGTGTGGGAAAGTACAATGAAGCGGACAGGAAGAACCACGACACAGAGGGCATCACTCTTAACTTTTTATTATACTTCATGTCTTTTCTTTTCCTATATAAGATCTATTTTAAAACTTTAAATAGTCACAAAATTTGCTGTCCTTTCTACTATTTTTTAATGTGAAGTTCGGTGTTTGGAGGTTTAGGAAGGGCATTGGATATCATGCTGCTCTTCACTCCCCAAAACATGGAACATCAAGATAGGAAGGATGCTTAACGGTCATTGGTCATCTCATCCAACCACCCATCCTTTGAGATTCCCAAACCCATTTACTGAAGATCCAGTGATTCATGCACAATTGGACAGCAGCACTCAGTGGCAATATTAACTGACTCTAGATCTTCCCATTCTTTCTTCAGCGATCCCTTTCTGCTTAGGGGGAACTTGGCACTGCCTGTGTCTGTATATCTTTGAAAGAGAGGTTCAGGGAGGGACAGGACATAATTTTCAAGGATTTGAAATGTTGTGTGTGTGTGGTTGTTTTTGTCACTTAGGTGTTCATTTTTTCTGTTTATATTTTCAGGTTCGGGGCTTGAGTCTCTGGCAGAAAGTAAGACGACACAGTTTCTGTTCCATCTACATCACATTCAAGCCTCCCTACAAAACTGGGGGGCTCTGGGAAGCTCTGAGCCTGTGACCCCAACGTGAAAGAGGGTAGGATCAACATGGCCATGTGGCAGGGTAAGAAATTAACACTCATTCCTCTAACTGTTTTTTCCTCCATCTCTATCCTCCATCCCTACCTACGCACCCACCCCCCACCACCATGGCAGGCAGCCAGCTGTTTCTTTAATTTAACCCTTTGTCTTCATAAGGACAAAGCATATTGGTTTAAACGAAGTCGAAGTCGCTGCTAGTTAGAAGTTCAAATTATTTTGAAGTGGAAGTAGGAGGGTGGTGGGGGAAGTAGCAGGAAAATGTAGAGCCAGAAGCATTTTCAAAGAACTCCCTTTGTTTGAATGTGTGCTTGTGGGGGTTATATGTGAGGAAACGGGGGACATTTTTTTCATATTTGTGTATTTCATTTGTTTCTGGTAAATTTCTATCATAAGGTTCTCAAATGTGGGGGAGAGATGTCAATACCTCACTGACTTCATCTTCCTAGTAAAGACTTTAAACCATATTTAATGTTACAATGTTTGTATTTGGTGATAGAAGGAAAATGCCTGTTTTAATATTACGAACTACTGGAAAGCAAAGCTCAATGATATCTTACCTGATGTCTTATATCTCTTGTGAACCTGCAAATTCCTACCATGCACAGTTATTTTTTTTTTTTTGGGGGGTGGAGGGTTGAGGATTGGCCCTTTGGGAGAGTATCGGAATCTCCAGGGTTACGTGGGATTTTTATGTTTATCAAAAGGGAGTGTGGGTTTAAGAAATGATAGACAAATACTACCAAAATTCAGCTATGACCCACAAAAGGTTAAGGATGGGGTAGAATGAAGAGCTCAGATGTCTATAAATATTCAACAGGTAAGTTTGTTGGTGGTCTAATGTAGCTTTTAAAACTGTCTCCTGTTGGTTATGGCTTCAAGTATGTAGTCACACAAATATAACAACTATTTTTGATGTATGAGGATTGTCAAGTTAAAGATATTTGTTAAACTGGGATTCAGCCTGTATGCCCACTTTGACTCACACGATGGGTATTTATCAGGAGCAGTTTGAATATTCTTGTTTAAATCCTGAGACATTTCTTCATTCAACAAACAGAATACAGAGATGAAAAAGACATGCAACTCTGGACGGTTCCTTGTCTTAAGGGAAAGACAGACAAATAAACAAATAATTGTGTCAGGTTGAATAAGTGTTAGAATAGGGAGAGGTGAAAAATGCGATAGAAGCCCAGAGGAAAGCATAATGAACCCTGAATTTTGAGCCAGTCTAAAAAAAATGAGTGGGAGTTTGCCAGATGGGCAAATGAGAGAATTGCATTCTGGGCAGACAGAGAAGTACTGTTTGGGAACTTCCAAGTTGCTCTGTCTGCTTCGTGGGGCACGACCTCAGATGAAGCAGGGAAGGTAATCAGAGGCCAGATAATAAAGAGCCTTGTATGTTCTAGGAAGGATTTTACACTTTATCCTGAAGACAAAGATTCTAAACAGGGAAGTCACATAATCAGATTTTGTTTTATAAAGATGACTTTGGCAGCATTGTTGAAGTGGGTTTGGAGCTGGAGAGAATGGAAGCAAGAGCCATTTGGGAAGTTTTGGGTATAGTGGTTTAGGGAAGAGATGGTGAAGGTCTGAACAGAATGGGATGAAGTCTAGAAATGTTCTGTGACTGGATGTGGGAGGAACCGAGCCTGGATTGACAGCCAGCTTGGGTGCTTGGGGCCAGTGGTGCCATTCACTGAGATAGGGAATATGGGAGGTGGAGAGAAGGGCATGGAGATGGTGGGAAGTTAGGGTACTGAGTTTGGTTTGGCCTGTCTTGTTTGAGACACTTGTGGGCTGTCAGGTCATTGTTTAAAAGCCAGTTCTGAAAGTATGGAACTGGAGTTTGTGCAGGTGGGGATCTAAAGTTTTGTTCCTAATGATGCATAAAGAGCTGGTGTGTTTTCTCTGTGTTTAATGAAAGTGTCATTAGTAGTTAATGCTTTATTTGTTTTATAATACAAACATTTTCATGGGTAACACTTCTTAATAAAAAGGTCATTATTTTCTTAATAAAACATTTTGCTATCTCAGGCCCCGAAATCTGATCTGCTTAAAATTACATTGTAGTAAAACCTAATTTTTCTGGCATTAGGAAAGAAGGGAGTACTCCACATGAATAACTGCAGCTCATTTCTGTTTTTGTGCAACCTCTGAAGTGACCAGCAGAGTACAGTGATAGTCTGGGTGGCAATGTAGTACAGTAGTTAAAAGCATGGGTCTGGGTTCAACACAGTTGGTTCCATCATTTGGTAGCTGTGAGACCTTGGGCAAGTCCCTTAACCTCCCGGTATCTCAGTTTTCTCCTTTGTAAAATGGGGATAATAATAGAATGTATGTTACCTGATTGTCGTGAAGATTGATTAAATTAATATATGCAAAGCACTTGGAACATAGTATGTGTGCCATTTTTATTAGTAGTAAGATGTTTAGAATATTGTGTATCATATGCATTCAGTAAAATTTAGCAATAGCTGTTGTTTCTACTATACTTCTTCTATTACTACTATTATTAATACTATTATTTTGTTGTAGCTTGAGGTGGGACTGGGACTGTGTTCTATGGAGGGAATTGCATGTTGCCCTTGGATGTCCTGCCCTATGGTAGTCTGTTTGGGACTTTAGGTAGAGGGTTAGAGCTGAAGAGAGCCTTAGAAAACAACCCTTAGAGGTTAAGTGATACTCCCATAGTCACACAGGTTGATAGTAGTGACAGGACTAAAACTCAGGTCTCCTGATTCCCTGTTCCAATTTTCTTTCCATGGGCTCATGGAAGAGGGTATGTGTGGGCCTTTCAGCTCAAGGAAGCTCCGAGTCAGTCTCTGGAGCTCGCTGAGGAACTCTAAGAACTGGAGGAAGCCAAGTCTCCTTAGTCTCTCAGATCAATGCTGTTTAATTCCTCCATGGAGAATTGGCTCAAAACTCCCATACCTGTTAAACATGAACAACATTCTTATTTTGACATCATTTGATGGAGCCCTCTAATCCATTTCCTGGCCACTTTAAACAGAGTGTACTGGGCATAATTTAATATTTTTGATAACTAAGGGTCATTATTAATAATACCAGTTTTATTAGTCTAATGGTCAAAACAATTTCGGATGGGATAAAGTTGGAGACTTGTGTTGTCAGGTGTTATTTATTCAGTTAACATGTATGAAGCACTAGTTGTGCACCAGGCACTATGCTGGGCCTTAGAGAGGTAATGGTCAGTAAAAACAGGTATGGTCTCTGCTCTCGTGGAGCTTACCAAATAAGATAAAGGTAGCATTTCAAGTTCATGAGATTATTTAGTGCTTAACAAATGTACTGAATTAATTTGGAAAAATGACAGTAGTGTAAATTTAGAAGGATTAAAATGGTTTCTTAATAAAGAAGGGGGTGCATCAGAATTGCCTGCTCAGGTCTCATCCTTGCAAATTGTGATTCAGTCTTAAGACCTGAGCATTTAAAAAAGCTCTGTAAGAAATTCTGGTGTGTAATCCTGTTTGGGAACTGTTGTATTAAAGAATGAAAAGATTTTTGTTTTGTTTTTTAAAACAGAGAAATGGTAAAGGAACTCAAAAAATATAGGAGACTATCAAATCTTGGGGTAGGGAAGATATTTATATGCATAATATCTAAGGTAGAATAATGAAGAAAAATATAATCAACTATATGAAAATTTTAAATTTCTGCACAAAACCATAAATACAGTTAATGAGAAAACTAAAAACAATTGCAACAAGACTCATTATCCTTAATACGTAAAGTCCTATAGAGCAGAAAGAAAAATACAAGTAGTTTACTGGAAAAATGGGCAAAGGATGGGAATAGGAAAATATGTAAAAGAAGAAATTTAAATCACCAGTAAACATGAAAAAAAATTCTTAGTAGTAAATAAAGGGGAATTAAAATGGTATACCATTTTCTCCACTAAAATTTGCAAAGATTAAAAATGAATGACAAAGGAAAATCCAAGGTGGCAGAGTAGATAAACACTTGTGCCTGCGTCCTTTCATAAATACATTAAAATTACAACTAAATTACAGAACAGTCAACCTGAAGAACCATCTGAAGTCTAGCTGAACAGAAGTTTTATGACTAAGGATATAAAGAAGCTACATTGAGACTGAAAAGAAAAAAGAAAGAAATGACAAAACTCAGTGTTGGCAAGGACATTCGCACACACTTCTGATGGGAATATCAATTTGGCAATATTTATGAAAACCTTTTGACCCGACAATTCCCTTTCTTGGAATTTATCCTAAGGAAATAAATGTGCACAAAGGATGTGCACAAAGGTGTATCAATAAGGATATTGATCGCAACATTTTCTATAGTGGGAAAATTGATAGCACTTGGCATTCTGATGCATTGATACCATGGAACACTATAATTACTAAAATGATGATGCAGAATTGTATTTATTAACATAGAAATGGGTTCATGATAGATGTTAAATGGTGGGGTGAGGGAAGCAGATCTCAGAGCAGCTTTTTTATCTCTATTGATAAAATAGTTAAAAGTGTGGACTCTAGGCTTAGAGTTAGATTCAAATCCCACCTTTATCAGCTGCCTGATGTTGGGAAGTTACTTACTTCAGTGTTCCTCAACTTCTACATCAGTAAAAGAAGCACAAAATAGCAGCAAACATAATACTTCCCCATTTGTACACCCATGAGGATCCCCTGTGGGTCTCATAAACCGTCCCAAGCCCAAGCCTCACCCAGCACGATGAAATCTGAATCTCTGGGGATGGGATGCAGCACTCAGAAATTTGGAAGTCCCCTAGCTGACTACAATGTATAGACAAGTTTGGGAACTGCTGAGTGAACACATGGAGGTGGATGGGAGGATTAAATGAGAAAATCACAGAGCCTGACATGTGGTAAGTACTCAGTATATGGTAATTGTTATGAGTAACTTATTGTTTGTAGTACGATCCATTTCAACATATGTGCTTGTGTCCATGTGTGTGTAATATAAATTCCGAGGGGATATACACAAAAGTATTTAAAAAATTACAGTTAACTTTATTTTTGCTTATTTGTATCTTCCAATTTTTCTGTAAGTAGCATGGATTCCTTGTTAATTTAAAAAAGGATAGTTTCTGAAGGAAATACCAGATATACATGCACAGCTTTATATACTAAGGTATTTAGTAGAGTGAAAGACTGAAGACACCGTTTACATAGTAGGGGAGTGTAAGTAAATTGTGGTAGGTCTACAGAGTAAAATATCTGCCCATTAAAAATCAAGAGTAATGCTGAGGAAAATTTTCAGGGTATAATGGAAAGGTATGGGATTATCCCATTTCTGGCTTTTTAATTTAAGTGTGGGTTTATGTGTATCTCTGCGTGTTTCATGTTATATGCACACCTATGAATATGGTGATCAATACAGAATAGAAGGAAATGAGCCAAAGTTGTTAAAGTGGCTACCTCTAGGTAGTAGGATGCATTTATTTTTCTTTTTTGCTGCTTTTATTTTCCAAATATTACACAGTGACTATGTATTACTTTTATAACCAGAAAACAAGTGATTTGAAAATGAGATATAAAATAACAGTGCCTCCTGCAAGGAGTGGATTGCGTGGGCTTCTGGACAGCTGCTTCAGTCATTCTGTATCCCCTTTACCTCCAAACTGAAAAAAAGAAAAGAAAGAAACCAAGTCCCCGAGGGTTTGGTTAGAGCAGTTTTTTTGTTATTAATACTTGCTGAAGTACTCTTGTAAGTTTTGGCCATCTCTCCTGTTGACTCCAAAAAGTTTTTTGGGAGTGAGAGTTGGGACAGGGAGATTGTACGAAAATGGGGAAATCACACTTAATTTAGTGTGGGAATTACATAATAAAGCGAGGTGACAAAATATGTCAGGGTAAGCATAAAAATAAAGCACAGAAAAATTGTAATAAAATAGATAGTTGAAATGGCAAACTGTTCTGTTGGCTTCAGATCCAGAGGAACCATGTTTCAACCTTGCAGTTGGTTTTTTGTTTGTTTGTTTGTTTGTTTGTTTGTTTAGCACATCACAGTGTATCTGTAAACACTGCTGATTGAGCTAACACATGCTAGGGGAGCATCACAGAGCAGTCAGTGAATTGATGACAGGCCTTCAATATGAAATCTGTATAGCTGTCTGGCTTGATAGGTGGACCACCATCACCTAGGAAAAGCCATCTGCTCCTGCCTGTTGACCAAAACGGTAGTGTCTGTGTGACTCTCAGAAGTCATGTTAGAGCAGGAGTAAAGAAACAGAGTCCCTCCTCCCCTTTTCCTTTTCCTCTGTGGCCCAGTGTCTCACCTACAGCAGGTACAGAAATGAGGTCTTTGTTTCTCTGCACTATTGCCCTTTTATAGCTCCTCAGTGGGGCAGACAGGTGGGGGATGGATTATGATGAGAAGCATTGAGTAGGGGGTAAACCAAAACAATCTTTCAGATAACTTTTCTCTCAGAGCCAGCTACTCCTTCCCAAGCATATGGTTGTGGAAGGAGTATGGGCCTTGGAATCTGATACACCTGGATCTGAATCCAGCTCTGCCAGTTGGTAGCCAAGTTACCTAAACTCCCAAAGTCTCAATTGTCTCATCTGGGGTCAAGTGTAGTCTCTGGAGACAGACTCCTTGGGTTTGTAGCCTGGCTTGATCATTGCTAGCTGTGGGCAAGGTATTTCATCTCTTTTGTGCCTCACCCTCTTCATCTATAAAATGGAGTTAATAATGATAATACCTACTCATAGGATTATTGGGGGATAAAGTGAGTTAATATGCACATATACATCCTTGGAACACTGCCTGGCACTTGTTAAGCTCTCACAAATGTTGACTTTTACTATCATAATATGCAAAAGGATATGACACTATTTTACCTCCCACAGTTGTAGATGAGAATGAGAATCACCAAAATGCCTGGCCTGTCTTAGTTGCTCTGTATAATAACTGCAGCAGCAGCAGCAGAAAAAAAAAAAAAAAAGATATGCTCTTAAAGGGATGTTTTTAAGCTGGAAAGGGCCTTTCGAGGTGATCTAGTGCAAATGTCTCATCTTGCAAAGGAGGAAACAGGCCCGGTGAAATTCCTCTGGGTCATACAGCTGTCAAACGATGCATAGAGCTAGGACTTGCCCCTGGGCTCCTGATAATCGATGCTGCCTGGCCCGCTCTCTGCCCATCTGTCTGCCTGTGTAGCCCTACTCGTTGCATTGCCTCACTTAGGCTTGGCTGTTTTACAGTTTTCGGCTAAATGTTAGTCTTTCCCTACTATGCTTTATTGCTACTTGGACAAGTTCAGGGTTTTTTGTTTATTTGTTTGTTTTGTTTTGTTTTGTTTTGTTTTTACAAAGAATTGTCTTGTCATTGAGGCTTCCAGGGTGTGTTTTTTTTTCTTCCCATCACTCTGTTAGCATTTTTTGAAATAAACTATAGGTTCTTATGTTTTAACCAAAATTGTGATTCAGAGCTTCCTGTTTCTGTAAGGCAGTTCTGTGCGTGGTAGGACGGGGAAGAGGGTAGACTAGAAAGTTTCACTACAGGTGGCAACAGATGCCAGATTCTTCTTATTTTTCCTACCTTCTGTTAACACACAGGTATTTATAGACCTGTGGTCAGACCAAAGAAGCTGTTGAGGAGTTACTAGGATGAGGTAACCCCCTGAATAATGGCATATTTTGAAGTTTTTCAACCTAATACCATTCAGGCATTAGGTACCATTTTATTGTATTTATTGAAGATTTCTGCCCTGACTACTTACATGAAGAGCAACACAGAAATTGCAACGTAGAGCAGTTAGAAATAAATCCAGGACAGGGCCCATCTAGTGAAGATGAACTGGGTATCACCAGGTGTATGAAATACTCTGGGCACTCAATTTTTCTTGTCTTCTGGGCCCCACACAAAAAGATAAGCACAAGCCGCTATGGAAGGCAGGGTGGAGGTTCCTCAAAAAATTACGAACAGAATTACCATATGACCCAGCAATCCCTCTCCTGGGTATCTACCCAAAAAGTCTGAAAACATTTATACATAAAGACACGTGTGCTCCAATGTTCATTGCAGCTTTGTTTACGGTGGCCAAGACATGGAAACAACCAAAATGCCCTTCAATAGATGAATGGATAAAGAAGTTGTGGTATATATACACAATGGAATACTATTCGGTGGTAAGAAAAGATGATATAGGAACATTTTTGACAACATGGATGGATCTTGAGAGTATGATGCTGAGTGAAATGTCAGACAGAAAAAGCAGAGAACCATGTGATTTCACTGATATGTGGTATATGAACCAAAAACAACAAAGGGACAAGGCAAACGAATGAGAAACAAAAACTCATAGACACAGACAATAGTTTAGTGGTTACCAGAGGGTAAAGGGGTTGGGGGTGGGAGATGAGGGTAAGGGGGATCAAATATATGGTGATAGAAGAAGAACTGACTCTGGGTGGTGAACACACAATGGGATTTATAGATGATGTAATACACAACTGTACACCTGAAATCTATGTAACTTTACTAACAATTGTCACCCCAATAAACTTTAATAAAAAAAAAGATAAGCACACTAAATTACATTGTTGACATCTTCTGGCCAAAAAAATGTTCAGAACTAGAGAAACCCTGGCCCCGTTCGTACTAAGTCTTCTTTCTGGTGTTTCCACTGCCCTCCCTTGGCCTGGCCTGACCTGTGGCCACTCGTGACGCAACACCGAATATTCTCAGGTTGAAATCATGATCTTGAGATTAGTGAGAGGCAGGTGGGCAGAGGAATTGCCACCATCCAAATTCCCAACTCTGCCAAGGCCTTCTTTCCCTTGGGTTCTACTGGTAATAAACAATAATACTAGATGCCTCTTCATCTTGCCGTCTCTACATTAAATAATCGTACCACCATCCACTCAGACATCAAAGCCGAAAGTCTGTGAGGCACCCCAGTCCTTGCTCTTCCCTACGTGCAGTCCACCCGTGGTGGCCTAGGTCATTTCAGTCGGTCGCATTCCTGGCAAATACCTACTTACCTTTCAGCCATCAGCTCAAGAGTTGCCTCTTCTCTGCGGTCTTTCCCAAAACCTTGCCCATCCTCTGGTAAAATTTGCCTTTCCCTTCTTTTTGTGTCTCCCCAATGTATTGTATACCCCTAGAAGGCATTGGATGTATTTGTTCAGTACTTCTGTTTTTGTGTCTGCTGTGTGCCAGGCACTGCATTGGGTAAGTGCTGGGGTTATAGCAGTGACCACAAAAACCATGATTCTTGCCCACCTAAGCCTTGCAGTCATGTGTGGGAGTTGGAATGCAAACAGATAAATACACAAATATTTCATTATGAAGTGTTGTGAGTGCTGCCCTGTTTCCCCCAAAATAAGACCTAGCCAGACAATCAGCTCTAATGTATCTTTTGGAGCAAAAATTAATATAAGATCCAGTCTTATATTACCATGTTTCCCGAAAATAAGACCTAGCTGGACAATCAGCTCTAATGTGTCTTTTGGAGCAAAAATTAATATAAGACCAGGTATAATATAATATAATATAATATAATATAATATAAATAATAAAGACCGGGTCTTAATTTTTGCTCCAAAAGACGCATTAGAGCTGATGGTCCGGCTAGGTCTTATTTTTGGGGAAACATGGTATGAAGTAAAGTCCTATGAAAATGAATAATAAATGTGACATAATTTATTGGGCAGAAAGGTCTGGGAGGAAGTGACAAGTTCAGCTGAGACTGTAAAATGAGTAGGAGCTAATCCAGGCAAAGAGTTAGGGGGAGAGCATCTCAGGCATAGGAAATGAAGTGGAAATCCCTGAGGTGGAAAGAGTCTGGATTCTTCCCCAGCACGGTCCTGTGTAGCTGGGACATAGTGAATGAGGTATACAGGGGCACGGGATGAAATTGGAGCGGTGGGCAGGTCACTGAGTTTGTAGGCCATGTTACTAAGTATCCTAAGTACAATGTGAAGGCTTTGTGGATAGATTGGATAGGGCAGAGTGCCAATGAATGAGAGGGGAGTGTCTTTTTCGTCTTCACATACCACCTACCTAGCAGAGAGTACCTAGCACATCCTGTGTGCGAATTGGGTCTTCAATAAGTGATAATTGCCTTGCCTTCCTACCAGAATTGCCATGGGATCTAAGTGAGGTCAAGTATGCTAAGGTGCTTCGCAAAATATCAAATGTTAAACAAGTGTTATTTAGATGTGATTCACTAGATTCTCTGCAGTGATGCTTACAGATGTTCACTGTCACTGAAAAAAAGAAACTGGATTCTCTGTTTAACTAGCAAAATCTCTCAGTCAGATCATCCCATGCCATGAATATGCAGATGTATTGAGTTCTTACGTATTCAAAGTTGTCTCCATTGCCAGTGCCTTTATCTAATTACGACTGAGTGGAAACCACCTTACATTACACCATTATGTAGCACTCCTGGTTAGAGACCTTGAATTCACTCCACAAAATTTCCGAACCTAAGGAATTCCTTATTCAAGAGCTGGATTAATTCTGAGGAATAGCGCCCTCTGAATTTGCATTTGGATGGGGGCAAGGTGAAGCACAGCAGGGTGTGGCTGCCACCACCTGTGACACTTGGTTTTCTACACTGTGTTAGAAGATCTAACAAAATCCTCAGTGAGCTGCTATTTTTATGTTAAAATACCTAGTTCTCTGTTTGAGCTGCAGGACTGTTAGGCGATTGATTTAAAAGCCTCTGTGAGGTGTTTGTGGGAGTATAAATTGTTAGAGCCCCTGTGGAGGGCAGCTTGGAAGTCCTTATCAAAATGTAAGCTGTGTATACCTTTTGTTCCAGTGACTCTAGTCTGAAAAGGAATTGTACTTGTTAAAGGATGTTAGTTGCTTTCGTTGTTGCCATTTTTTCACTATCGACAATGTTGATGTCCATTATGAGAGACTAGTTATATTCATAACGGTGTATACACACGATGAAATACTGTGCATTTCACTCAAAGGAGTGAGGTAGATCTATATACAATGACAGGGAATACTATCCACAATACATTTTAAGTGGGTAAAAAGGTGCAGAATGGTATTGTCTGATGCCATTTATATAAGAAAGAAGGGGGAGGTAGAGGATAGATAGATATGAGTTTGTATATAAGTATACTTATATATGTATAGACATTTTCTGGAATGATGCACAAGAAACAGTTATTATTACTTTGGAAATTAGGGGTGGCAGGGCTAAGGGTTCTTCATTGTCACTTGCTACCTTTCTATACTGCTTGACTTGTTTACAACAAGCTATAATGCCTTTAAATAATAGCATTTAAGTAAAACCCACACCCCACTTGATTCTTTTCTTGACACTATTATACTACGAAATAAAAGGTGTAATAGTGATTGAGGTGAGAGGTGAGGTCTGAAGTACAGGAGGCCGAGTCTGGGCAAATCAAGGACCTCTGAAATCTACCAGGGAATCATCATGGTGGCGGGGGTGGGGGGTGGGGGGGAGGGGCGGGGGAGGAGCTGTGGCTTTGTTAAAGCTTCATCCTGAGAAAGTGAGATAAAATTAGGTAAAAATCTTGTTTTTATTAGGTTTTGGGGGGTATGAAGCAATTTTAATTTTTTTATTAGTTTTGATCTGTGAATATTTTAATACCTAAGTAGCATAGCAGTTGTATTCTAGGCCACAGTTAATTATCTCCGTGTCTGGATAAATTGTTGTTCTTGCTTAACTTGTTTAAATATTGTAAGTGAATGGCAGGCTACAATTTCTTGAGCTTTTTGCTTAAGGAACTGAGGAGAACTGCAGGTATGCTCTTATGGTTGAAGTCGAGAAGATATAAGTAGCCTGATATTTACATTAAAATGTTGTGATTAAATTTAATCCCAAAATGCTTCAAGATCATTTTAGCCCTCTTTCCCCTCTCTTCCCCCCAAAAGAAGGCTTTTGCCTGAGATACAAGAAGTAAAAGGAATGTCTAGCTAAATGTCCTGTTGATTTGGTTAATGAATAGTTCCTTCACTCAGTTGTGTGTGTTTAGAAACTAGAGTCACTAGCCTGTCTTAACTGACCCTGCTTCTCGAGTATTTGAAATTTTAGCCAGGAGATGGATGGTAGAAAACAATGGCTTAAGAAGCAAGCCAGATTTTACTCTTGGATATATAATTATATGCATAAGGCATGTAATTGGGCAGGTGGCAGAGACTAGCATGATGGGAACAATTGTGAGAAAGGAGAAAGGCTAAGTAATTTCAGGGTGTAGATTGGTATAGAAAGACTGGAATCATAGAGTGCAACCTTTGAGAGATTTTTCGGTTATGGCAATCAGAGCACAAGGAGCTACCTGGAATATGGTTTGAGGTTGAACCCAAACCTGGACCTAGAAGTTATGCTTAGAGAACCAGACAGGAGGATTCTCATCTTTGCTGGTGATCATAGAAGCTGTTAGAAATGGCTCCAGCTTGGCCTAGGTGTAAAGGAGGGAGGAACTGGGACAAGAAACCAGACATCCTAGAAAGACGGACAGAGAAGACCCAAGCCATGAGTGGGCTGGACTTTGTATCTACTGAGAGCCGGTACTTGGCTGCCTGTGTAGAGGATGTTACTGAGAGCTTCACTCCATAGTAAAGCATTCGGATTTGACTGAGGTCGAGGAAGGGAACAGATACTTGGATACTTAGTGTGTGCCTTTTCCCAAGTGCTTTACATGGATTCTGAGCTAGTACCTGATAGAGATATAATTAGGAATGGCAGAGTCTGGCTCTAGAACCTGTGCTCATAGTTATTCTGTGTTCGTAGGACCATCACTCCAAGAATCCCTCGTCCACCACCAGCCCAAAACAATCAGGGCAGAAGCCAGCTGAAAGAAGGAAGCTTTCTATTAGAGAACCCTTGTTGTGATACCAATGAGCAAGTGAAATGATCTCAAGGGAGTAAGAAAGCGGAAGGCT
The DNA here is from genome assembly GCF_036562045.2 of Rhinolophus sinicus. Classification (NCBI taxonomy): domain Eukaryota; kingdom Metazoa; phylum Chordata; class Mammalia; order Chiroptera; family Rhinolophidae; genus Rhinolophus; species Rhinolophus sinicus. Next base: position 40,240,223 of record NC_133768.1, read on the forward strand.
TGAATAAACAGCTGATAAATGAAATACAATTCTGTGGCCAAAGTTCTGGATTCTTTCTATATTGAAGAACATAATTTAGTGAGTATCTTCTGTGTAGAAGACACTGCTAGGTGTCACATGTGGGACTAAGAGGAATCAGAAGCAGATACTGTCCTTCCAACAGCTAGTCTCTGAGGAAGTTAAAATATGTGCACAAACAACCATGACTCAAGCTAATGCTGGATACACATTAGAAGAGAGGTTTAGAATCCCCTAGGAGTCAGACCAAAGTGAGGTGGTGGCCGCTGAGGCAGACCACTCAGGTACCGTGTTTTCCCCAAAATAAGACCAGGTCCTATATTAATTTTTGCTCCAAATGACGCATTAGGGCTTATGTTCAGGGGATGTCATCCTGAAAAATCATGCTACGGCTTATTTTCCGGTTAGGTCTTATTGTGGGGGGAACATGGTAGACCACAAAGGTGAGGTGGTGGCCTCTCACGGAGCATGGTGTGAGGTTTTCTATAGTTGTTGATGTTGGAGATAGGATTTCAGGCAGCAAAGTACAGGGTCCATTTGGGGTAGTGAGAAAAGTATCATGCCAAGCCCGTAACATTTATTTGCATTGCCTCATTCAATCCTCATAATAACCCTCTATTGACCAAGTGACTTATTGTGAAAACCAGGGAACTTTTGAGAGTGAAGTGGTGTGCTAATCAGAGGGTACGCATAGACAGTGACTGACCCAGGAAAACCAGAACATATGAGGCAGGTGGTATTACCCTCATTACACAAATGAGAAAAATGAGGCTCTAAGTCACATAGCAAGGAAGTGGTAGAGCCAGGACTTAAATTCCGCTCTGGTTCCTTAGCTAAGAGATCCATACTTCATTCTGTAAGCGATGGGGGACAATTGAAGGGTTTTGAGCAGAGAACGTCATGGTTAGAGCTGTGTAAAACAGATGGGAAGGAGATACTGGAATTGGGGAGATTGCTGAGAGAGAGTCAGGTAGAACATTATGAGGGCCTGGATATAAGATGTTGACTTTGGGGATTTAAAGCAAGGCGTCAGCGTGAGAAACATCACAAAGGAAGAAATGACAAAACTTGACTATTGGTCAACTTCAGAGGGAGACAAAGAAGAAAGGATGACTCAGGATTTCAAGTTGTTGTTATTATTGGTTGTCAAATGATCTTTAATTGAAATATTTTCCTCTGTAGTTCTTAACTAGCTGGGCCTTCCCCCGCTGTTGATGACTGTTGATGTCATCTGTGATGTCTTGAGGGTGGCGGTCCTCAACATTGTGGCCCCCCAGACTGGGCTGGCCCCAAGATCTCTTTAATGGTTCTCTATTTGGAGAGTTTTGTAGCTAAAGATCGGTACCACATCTGTCTGCCAATGTTGACAGTCTTATCAAAAGTGGTACCTCCACTGTGCTTGATGTTTTTTCCTTCTTTCTGTCTCCTGGCGGTTCTTTGAGGGCTTTGGTGATCAGGGCAGGAGGCCCTACCTCAGTCTGGGCCTGTGTTCTGCATGGTCAGTTGCACTGTAATCCTCAGACCCTTCCAATCACTGGTTGCTTTGGCGTTGTCATCACCGACCTTTTTTGGAGACAGACCCAGGGGGCTGATTTTGGGGGCCTGGGCAGACGTGGCACTGACTTCCCCAGTGGTGCAACTCAGGTATACAACTTTGATCTCGTTGGGGTTGAACTTCGGCAGCATGGTGGACGCGGCTGGTGTGGGATGGACCTGAATTCGGGATGACTGAAGAAAGTTGAAGCTTGGCCTCCAAGCTGAAATCCCAAAGCTCAAATTATTTTAGTGAGAACATTGTTAACCAAAAGTAGCCATTGCAACCTAGAAAAGTAATGTGAGTTTTTATTAGCATTCTAGACTAAGAGAAATTCCGCTTCTCAGTGCAGTTGACTTACTGACTTGTAATCATGAACAAGTTATTTAACCCTCCTTTGCCCATATTTACTTAGCTGTAAAATGTAATATTATCTGTCACTAAACAGCCTCTGAAATAGCTCAGCTTGCCTGAATTTTTTTTTAAATTTTATTTTATTAAATTTATTGGGGTGACAATTTTTAGTAAAATTACATAGATTTCAGGTGTACAATTCTGTATTACATCATCTATAAATCCCATTGTGCGTTCATCACCCAGAGTCAGTTCTCCTTCCATCACCATATATTCGATCCCCCTTACCCTCATCTCCCACCCCCCACCCCCCTTAACCTCTGGCAACCACCAAACCATTGTCTGTGTCTATGAGTTTCTGTTTCTCATTTGTTTGTCTTGTTCTTTTGTTGCTTTTGGTTTATATACCACATCTATTCGGCGGTAAGAAAAGATGATATAGGAACATTTGTGACAACATGGATGGATCTTGAGAGTGTAATGCTGAGCGAAATAAGTCAGACAGAAAAAGCAGAGAGCCTGAATTTTTTTTTAACCTCCACATTTTCTAAATTTGAGTGCTTGTGCTCAGCAATGTGAAATTGAATCTCAGTGATGAAGACACTCACTTTTATGTGGTCAAAACAATAATCATAATATTGATAACGCTGCGTTGTCTCCCTTTTTTGAACTCCTGCTTCTGTTATCACCTTTAACTAATTGCCAGATTAATTCTAATGCCTGCTTTATAACATCTTTTCTATTGTTGTCTTAAACTGCTTTAAGTTCTTTATTATGGTTTAAATTTTTAATTATTTTTATTAGCTCCCTGGATAGAGTGGAAAACGTACTGCCTTAAATCGAGGTACCCAGGAAATACTGATTGATTTGATTTGACCAGTATAATGGCACAATAGGACTGCTTCTCCTTTTGCTTTGTACATTATACTTTACTAATACGGTCTCAAGTAGTAGTATTAGCTTTTTGGTAGCTACATCTTACTGTGAGGTCATAATGAGCCCAAGGCCTACTCTTTCTCCAAGTATGTCTCTATGTCTCTCTTTTTATCTTTTATTTTTATTTTTTTAGAGAAACCTTTCTGGTCTAGGTTTTACTTAAATCTTAATGTAGTTAAATTTTTATTTCTTGTTCATCTTGTTAGTTAGCATTATTATCATACCTATTTCATAAACAACTTTAAGTAATTAATAAAATATTGCTTGGTATATTAGTTTTCTATTGCAGCATAATAAATTACCACAAACATAGTGGCTCAAAACAGTACCCATTTATTATCTCACAGTTTCCATGGGACATGAGTCTGTCATAGCTTAGCTGGGTCATTTGCTGGGTCTCTCAGGCTGCAATCAAGCTGTTGACTGGGATCGCAATTTCATCTGGGGTTTGGGGTCTTCCAAGTATACATAGCTGTTGGCGGAATTTAGTTCATTGTGTTTGTAGGATTGAGTCCATCAGATCCTAGGGTCCACCTGTCATTCCCTCCCACAGGGCCCTGTCCATAGGTTCTTCACAGCGTAGTAACTTGCTTCTTCAAGGCCAGCAAGAGATAAAGTCTCTATGTCATGTGAGCAAAAAGGAATCCCATTTGTGTGTGGGAGAGAGAGAGAGAGAGAGAGAGAGAGAGAGAGAGAGAGAGAGAGAATATTAGCCTAACCATGGCAGCCACCTTTGCTGTATTCTGTTGGCTAGAAGCTAGTCACAGATCCCATCCATACTCAAGGCAAGGGGATTATATAAGGCCGTGAACACCAGGAGGTAGCATTATTGGGGATCAACTACAAGTGTCTGCCAACTTGGCATAGAGCTGAACGAGACTAACTGGAGACTTTGCTACTTACCATTAATCCATTAATGGACACTCATCGGGGAAGGCTATTCTGACAGCTGTGACTTTAACTTTACTGTCATGTAGCAAATGTTTTTCATCTTGCTTACAAAGCTGTAACGAGGGATGATGTTCAATGATTTACCTAAAATCATTCATCATGTGGTACCTTTCACTGAGACAGAGAGCACTACACTAGGAGTAGAATTGTGGAGATGGAGATAGCAGTTTGGATGCTCGTAGATATCTAAGTAGAGATCCATCTCCCCAGGATCTGGGGCATAGGAGAGGGTTTGGGCTGGAATAGAGATTTGGGAATCTTCAGGTGGAGATGGTAAATAGAGCCTAGGGTATGTGTATAGTTTGAGAGAGGAAAGGTGCCACGGGTGGAGTTCTAGGGGAAACCCAGGTACTTTCTCTAAGTGATTCCCCTGACCTCCTAATCGAAAACCACAACGAAAAAGGAAACAAGTTATCCAGCTCCGGCGGAAAAGTCCTATTACTTTTTATTTGCTTCTGCCTTCAGTCCCGTCTCTTCTGTCTATTCCAGGTACTACTTATCCGATTGCCCCACTTTTCTTCTGGTATCTTCCTTTCCACGGGATCCATTCACTTGACTCTCCATTAACATGTTGTAATCTCCCTTTGCTGTGCTGTCTAGCTACCAATCCCTATCTAGCCAGCCACTTAACCTTCTGGGCCTCAATTTTCTCAAAGGTTGAGAGGCATAATATAGGGAGAAGGTCATGACTTTTAAGAAGCCTCTTTCCAATCTAAATTCTGTTCTGCCATCTTATTTCTCTCCCCTTTTCCCTTCTTGGTTCTGTTGACAGTTCAGTTCCTTTTTGAAACTTCCTTCTCTTGGCCACAGAGTTGTTATACTCTCGTTGTTCTCTTTCTGCCCGCCTCTCCCACTGTTGCTGCTTCGCTTTTGCTTCCCTCTGCTCTCCTTAATTATCCATATTTGGGAGTGTTGAGTTCTTTGACTTTTCTCTCTTTATACACTGTCCCTCTGAGATTTCATCTTCTCTCCTGGCTTTACATGTCCTGGTTTTTAATTATAGAAATAACACATGATGACATGTTCATCTTTAAAAATATAGACGCATCTTGAGTAAAAAGTGAAAGTGTCCCTTCAACCTCCTCCTTAAAGGTAACCACCATTGTCATATTGGTGTCCTGTCTTCCAGGTGTTGAGTTCCAAGCCCATAGATTCAGCTCTAAACTCTAGTTTTTCATCCATAACTGCAATCAGGATACCCTTACTCGAATGTTCCACTATCAGCATGTCAAATTCTCTAGCTGAATGACTTTGTGGGCATGTGGTTGATGTGATTATTTCTGTGGTTCTTTCTGTTCTGTGATTTGTTCATGTCTAATATGTATTTCTTTTTGTGTTCCCATAGCATTAAAGAGTAGATATTCCTGTATGTTTGTTTGGTCCTATTATTTTATGGCTGATACGCTCTTGTTAGTACTCCTTCCCAATTTGCTTAGATGCACAGACCCAAGGAAATAGAATATCCCTCGGTCAAAATTTTAGATGAAAAGGTGGATGACTGGATGTCATTGGGAAACAGAAATGTGAGCAGTTGGGTGAGTAAGAGGAAGCATGGGACTTGATGGAGGAGAATAAATGTGGGTAGTATATTGGAAACTTTGATCAGTAAATTAAAGCCAAGGTGCTAACATTAAAGAAATATATAATGGGCTCTAAAACTTAAATATCTTAATCTAAAATATTAGCTACCGAAATCGCTATTTGTGTGAAAACATTGTTTGGACTCTGAAAAAGATATATGCATAAGCTCTGCAGTGTAATGGGTCATTTTACAAAAGTATTTTCTACTATATGAATATTTCCCCCCCTTTTTCTGCCCCCCACCTCCAGTTCAAGCTGTAGTTTCTCAGTCTAGTTGTGTAGGACACAGCTCCCTGGCCCATGCTGGTATTATGAGCCTTGCGCTCCCCCTGGCTGAGGCAGTCGGTCGCCAGTCGTCTGTTGGCCACTCACAGCAGCTCATGGCAGCTCTCGCCAGCTGTCAGCCGCTCTCAATGGCTGCCGGCCACTCACATTGGCCACTGGCTGCTTCTGGCAGCGCACAGTAGCCCACAGCAGCTCATAGCAGCCGGCGGCAGCACATACCGACCTCCAGCTGCTCACTGCAGCCCAGCTCCAGGGAGAGCTGTTGTTCACAATCTTAGCTGTAGAGAGTGCAGCTCACTGGCCCATGTGGGAATCAAACCGGCGACCTTGCCGTTAGGAGCACGGTGCTGCAACCGCCTGAGCCACTGGGCCAGCCCATATATGGGTATTAATTGCAAATTAACTGTAAAGGTTATGCCTTTTGAGAACCCGGATTGCCAATGGAAATTGATCACTCCATGTTGTATTAATGAGGCTGTGTCATAAGCAGTGACACTAAAAAATTGCAGGTCTCTGTATGAGCTTAATTCCAAAGGAATTTAGGGTAGCTTTGGTTGAGAATCCATAGTTGTGGTTCTCAACTGGGGGCCATTTTTCTCATCTGGGGACATAGGGCAGTGCCCGAAGGACTTTTTGGTTGTCACAACTGTGGAGGGATATTACTGTCTTCCAGTGGGTAGAAATCATGGAAGCTGCTAAATATCCTATATTGCCCAGGCCAGCCCTCCACAACAAAGAATTATCTGACCCAAGACATCAGCTGTGCTGAAGCTGAGAGACCCTACTCCAGGAAATTTGGGGTTGGGGGGAGATCCATGGAGGTGTTCATTGATGCCCCTTTGTCTTTATGCTGATGTCCTGTAATTCTTAATCTTGGAAGATATGACGATTGTTTGGATTTCAGTGATAGCAGCATAAATATCAGATAGATGAACCATGTATGCTTTTCTAGGTATTCTACTTACTTGGGAAATTAATTATTCTAATTATTAAAGGAAATTATCCCCAAACTTTGTCAATACTCATTTTTTTTCAAGGGGAACTTATTGCCAGAACACTTAAAGAGAGATACACAAGAATGCTAAGACCTGGTGTAATTTTATCTTGAGTTGTTGCTGTGGTATACTACATTTTAATTCTCAGTCCTAAAAACTGCAGGCTACCCACCTTATATTAAACTGAGATAGAGCTCAGAAGTTTAAGTGGGTTGTCCATAGGGTTTCCAGGCGGAAATTCCTGCCTGTTCTCAGGAATTTTTTTCACTTTCCCATTCCCACATCCCGAGATATAAACTGTTTTCTGTTCTCCACGATGGATTGTTTCCACAAAGTGACGGCTGATACTACCAACCACCTGGGTTCAAGGAGCTGATTTTCCGACCAACTTTTCTCGGGATTCGGGAACAGAAAAATGAAAAAAATTCCTGAGAACAGGTGGGAATTCCTGCCTAGAAACTCTAGTTGCCCAAGGCCATGTAGTGATTTAATCATAGATCCTGGGCCACAAATCAGATTTCTTGATTCCTAGGCCATTCATTGTTTCTTCAGTTTTGCCATTGCGTCTGTATCACTGCTTCTCTGCTTTGAGTCTTCTGAAATGCACAATCAAGTATGTCAAAGATTGGATGGTCTTAGGTGCTGGGCATTTTGCAAATTTATGCAAGAATATTCAATGTCACTTGTTATCTAAAAAAAGCAACAAAAATAACCAAAAATAATGCAGTTAAAATTAAGGAGTTATACCTTTTCACCTATTAACCATGGATGCAATATTACAGCAAATGGGGGACAGAGCCTAAAGAAAGTGTTAGGATGAAAGGACTGTTATATAACACAGCTGGATGGCATTTCTCTAAGCTACCATTTTGAAGAATGTTGCCTTTTGGACAAGCTCCCAAACTCCATTTGGCTAGCACTTTGGAATTTTAACTGGGTAAAAAATATGATTTTCCATTGCTCCCAGCTGCCCTGCACAGTTTAATAGACAACTATTTAAAAGAGAATAGAACCAGCATTGATTTTCTTTATGAACTTAGAAAATACACTTGGTTTTTTCTATGCTCAGTTTCTTCATATAGTAAATGGAGGATGATAATGATAAAGGCAGTTAGTATTTATAAAGCCCTTACAATTTTGCCAGATACTGTTCTAAGCCTTTTACATATATTGAACTTCAGTAAATCTCGGTAAGGTAAATACTATAATTCCCATTTTAAAATTGAGGAAACTGAGGCAATGAGAGGTTAAGTAACTAGCTTTCATAGTTAATAAGTAGTAGCGCCTGATATGAATTGGGACATGCTGTAAATGGAAAATATACACCAGATTTCAAAGAAGTAGTATGATAAAAAGAATATAAAGTATTTCAATAATTTTTAAAATATTTATTACATGTGATATTATTTTGGATATATTGGGTTAAATAAAATCTATTATTAAAATTAATTTCACCGTATTCCATTTACTTTTCTTAATATGGTTTGTAGTAAATTTTTTTTAGTTAAAGTTTATTGGGATGACAATGGTTACTAAAGTTACATAGGCTTCAAGTGTACAATTCTGTAACACATCATCTATAAATCCCATTGTGTGTTCACCACCCAGAGTCAGTTCTCCTTCCATCACCATATATTTGACCCCATTTACCCTCATCTACCACCCCCTCCCCCTTACCTAGAAAAGTTAAGGTTACATATGTGACTAGTATTTTTATATTTCTGTTAGATGGCCCTGTTCTAGAGAGGTTTATCAAGGCAGCTCCCGGGGGTGGGTGATTCTCACCCTATTATCGCATAGATGAGAGTAAAAGCTGAGGAAGGCAAAAACATTAAATTCATTGGGCTAACGCTTGCTGCTGTTGCCCGTAAGTCTCTAAGGTGGATATTATGTCTAACCTCTAATGCTTGCATTATTAAGGGGTGAGGAGGGAGGATGTTTTTAAACTTATGTAAGTTCTAAAGTTTCAGTCCTGTAGATATCTGTTGAATAACTGTGTAAGATACTGTGTTGAGTTGATAATGTAGCTGATAAAAATCAGTGACTTGGGCCTTGCCATCAAGGAGCTTATAATCTAGTAAAAGAACATGTACGTACACAGCTCTACATAAAATCATAAGTAATGAGTGGTAGAAACAAAGGGCTTAGAATCTTAAGAGCACAAGAGGTAATCTGCAGCTATGGTGAGGAGGAGGGAAGGGGGTGACATTTGAGCTGGTTGGAGCAAGATAGGATTTTAATAGAGGTCCTCTCTGTATGCAAAGGAACAGTCAGAAATAGGTGTCAGGTCACTGAGCTGGCATGGTTTTTTGCTCACCAAACAGAAGCTCTGTGTGGCACAAAACGGAGACAAGCCATTGAAATGGGGATTTTTTTTTAGGACATGTTTGTGTTGCTATGCCTTCCTCGGCAGATCCCTTCCTCGCACATACATAGAAACCCACTCACCAAACAGACTACTTATATGAGTCTTTTGATTTCTATTCAGCTAGGCAGCAAGTGTTGCTTAAGCAGGTAACTCGGGCCTGTGCATATGTTTTGAGGCCCATATAGATAGACGGGCTGGGAGATAAATTGTTTTTAAATTGTAGTTACAGTGGGCCAACCTTGAAATTTAGATTTAACATGAATTTCTTCTTATAAATTGTTATCTAATCACTGAAGCAAATAATGGTAGCTCCCTCCATGGAGAGGAGTAAGTAAGGGACAGAAAGTGGCCACAAATGGTATTCTAACAGAAGCTTCTTTACCTTGAAATGAAGAAGTGGGAAAAAAATACTCCCTTCAGCCCCCAATACTACTGTGTTCTATTCTGTCCTTTCCTTCCATCTACTCATTGTTCATCAAATTGATTGGTTTGGTTTTGTGGAAGTCACTTGGCATTAAGAAAAAAAGACTGAAAAAAAATAAAGAATATTGATTTCAAGATAAAATTCAGAAAGAAAAGAACTCTTTAGCCTTAAGTGGTGGGGACTCTTTATACTTGCAGAAACGTTGTCTTCTAGGTGGGATTTTTGTTGTTGTTGTTTGATTGTTTTATGCTAATAGTTTTGCCCCCATTAATGTAGAAGATGTTATGGTAACTCCTCCCTGCTCTCTGGAGGATACCATACAATTCATTGGTTTTTCCTTTCATAGAATCCTAAAATGTTAAAGCTACAAAGGGATACTCTTATAGAATGTTAGAGTAACTAAGTCTTTTAGAAATGATAATCCATCTTTTCTCTTTAAAAAGTAAAAATTAATATGTTCTTATTATAACCAGTATTTAAAAATTAGAAAATACAAATAAGGAACAAAGAACTTTCACATCCCAAAATTTTTTAAAAAGAATATTTTTAACATTTGCTGTATATAGCCTTCTAGATTTTGTGTGTGTGTGTGTGTGTGTGTGTAACTTTAACAATAAAATGTATTATAGCACTTTATAAACTGCCTTTTTTCATCTTTACATCATGGACATATTTCTATATTGTCAGCTCTTCATCTACAATAATGGTTTTGACTACTCCACTGAATGAATGTACCATGATTTATTTAAGCAGTCCCCTGTTGGGAGACATTGCAGTTGTTTCCAGTTGTTCTTCATCATTACCAGTGTTGCACTGAACATCCTCTTTATCACACCCTTAGCTGTTTCTTCGATAGAAATTATAAAAAGTAAAATTGGATAGATAGAAGGGTAAAGGTTGATGAGTTTACACTCTTGAACTATTGCCAGTCCTGTGTATTATCATTTGGAAAATATTTGTCAATTTGATAAGTCAAAAAGCTTTTCCTTCAATTACAAGTGAGGTTGAGTTTTCTTCATATGCTTATATTATTGGTAATTCCTTATTGGTAGTCACTTTTTAACTAATTTGAGTTACTTAATTATTAAGGATAGTAATTCTGTCATAATATTGCACAAATTTCTTTTCAGTTTTGATATTTGTTTTATATTTGATTTGCTTTTAATGTACACAAGTTTTCCATTTTTATATAGTCAAATGTACTAGCCTTTCTTTCGTGGTTTATACTTTACATGTGTCTCACCACAGAGCAGGGACTTGGAAGGGCCAAGGACATGTCCCCCCCGAACTCCTTCTACACCACACTCTAGGTACTTGGAAGCCAAGAATTCCCTGCTCAGTCTGCTTCCAGGGCTTGCAATGGCCTCTTCCCTGGGTCTGTCCTCCTAAGGGGGCGGAGTGTGCTATAGGTGTGAGCTCTGCTAGGTCCAAGAGGTGGTTGTTTGGTGGGAGAAAGAAATGTGGGTGGAGCTTTGATGTGTGAGTTGGGTAGTTCACATATATATGTCCAAGGTCCCTAGTCATGTAGTAAGGAATGGAGTCAGGGGAGGGGGGAGAAAGATGGGGGTGGGGTAGAAAGCTTGCATTTATATTCTTGTCTCTGGCCTTGCAAATGTCATGGATGGACCTGTTTCTCATAGTAATGTTTGATTTTAATTACATTTAAATCTTGAATCCATTTGGCATTTCCTTTGGGATGAGATATAAGGTCAAACACCAAATTTTCCCACCAAATGTCACCCCTCTGGTTTTATAGATGGGAAACTGAGCCTTAGGTTGTAATTTACACAGAGTCACTGGGCTGGCTAGTGGCAGAGTTGTCTCTTATGACTGACAGATTAGTGTTCATTCCCTTAGGCAGATAGACCTAGGCTTTACGCTGGGGTCCGGTGCTAACTGGCCTAGCTCATGTCATATAGGATAGGTCAATAGGTCTCTGATTAATTAAGTAAGAGAATCCTACCCATTTTCCACCCTTTCACCCCACCATTTTGCCCTGTCAACTGCATTTTCTAGGTTCTGCCCCTTGTGGTCAGTTCAGACCTTGTCCTCTTGCTGCAGGCTGCCTGTCACCTCTATTTATAAAGTAGTGAGAACTACAGCCCTTTGTCACAACCTCTGCTCCTTAAGCTCCAGCTAGAACCCAGAGGCTGGGAACACAAATATATGTAGAAACCCAACTAAGCGCTTTTATTTTACAGTGTTAGTGTGTTTTTTTCTTAAGGTTTTTGACGAGCTGTTCAGACCATCACCCCACCACCAACTCCCATGAGATTCCATAAGCACAGCCATTGTGGTAAAAGTCTGATACAATTTGGCTGCTTCTGAATACAGGTTGCTTATTGTGTTGACTTTGGTTTATTTTTCTCTAATTTATTTTTCAGAAATTCACCTATATTTGATTCACTATTTTATCTTTTGTCTCTACTTTTAATGAGGTACTACATACTCTAAAGGCAGTTCAACCTAGCAATTATTACACTGACTTTCAACATGGCAGGTTTCTTTCTCTTTTTTAATCTTTAATGAAGGTAAACCCTACTGTATTTCCCCAGAGGTAGAAATCTCAATTTGTGTGGTTCGAGCAGAAAAAAACTTGTTAATTAAAACTGTCAGAGTATAGTGAACTTTGTGATTTTAATGTACGTTGCATCAGATGATGAAGGTAGGGATTGGAATAGGAAGTCATTCACAGATACTTTTGTGATTCAGTTATGATGACACTAATCTTTTAAAAATTTAATTAAATTTTGTTGTTAGTTTCAGGTGTACAAAACAACATAGTGATTAGACACTTACATCCCTTACAAAGTGGTAAGTAACCCCACCAAGTCTACTACCCATCTGATATCCTACGTAGCTATTACAATACCACTGACTGTATTCCCTATGCTGTACTTTACATCCCGATGATGACACCAATCTTTTGTTCATCAAGTTGCAAATTTTGATGCAGTCAAAATTGATCTGAACGTGAAGAAAACTGTACCACTATCTCCATGGTCTGTCTTAGCTCTTTGGGTCTATGCTGTTGCCTTCACTCTCTAGTACTTTTTGTTTGTTTTGCTTTGTTTTATTTGTTTGTTTTCAAATTACGGGTGAGAACAGATAACAGCATAGCTTTTAGTTACTATGCACATTGCATTGTGCTTTTTCTCTTACTCATAAATCTAGGATAAGACTGAAATTGTAGAAATATGGTCAGAATACTCTGCAGAAAAGCAAAGGAGAGCAGGCATATAAGGAAATAACATATATACCCATTACAAGACTAAAAGTATATGTGTAAGGAAGATTTGGACAGCAGTGTCCCATACCTTCCTAGTAAACTATACATCTTTTAAATGTAACATTTTTTTTTAACTAAAGCCATACCACTTCCAGAAGGGCCCCACTTTGTGTGTCCAGTCCAAACTATCCCATCATTCAAGATTCCTAGAATCCTGTTATCTTACATTTGTTCTAGTCCAGCCTGTGTCTGACTCAGCCTGGAAGTCCCCTCACCCTGCAGTGACCTTAGTGGGTGATCATTCCAGTTCCTCCACAAGTCGTGTTTCTGGAGTGGGGCTGCCTGAATCTGACAGTTGACTAGCTATGGTTATAGCATTGGGCAGAGTATCTGACCCTTCTGTACATTAGTTCTCTCATCTGTGAAATGGGAATAATGATACCCTCCCACAGGACTGTTGTGATGTTAAAATCAGATAATAAATATACAGTACTTATTATATCTACTAGCACATTCTTGTTGCTCTTACCATTATTGGTATACCATTGTCATGATGATTGAAATGTTTGAAAATCCTTCTTTATTTTGGCTGAAATCTGTCTCTCTGTAATCTCTAACCATTGTGATGCACAGACAGAAAAAAAATCTAACCCTTTCCCTATTTGACAGCCTTTCACATATTGGGCAGGTAAGGACACAAGTATGAAAGCACATTGTAGATTTTAAAGTGCCATGCTACCTACAATGAAATATTTAACATTATCATTATATATCATTATAGTGTAGTCTACATTATAGTTATTATCTAACTTGTTCCTTCCACCTGCCACATCTTATCTTTTCCATGCTAAATATCCTGTGTTCCTTTTAGTGTTCTTCACATAACAAGATTTCTAGAATCTTAACCATCTTAGTTGCCTTATTTGGGATATACGAGTACTCTAGTTTATTCATGTCCCCTTTAAAACGTGGCCCCTAGGATTTGACTTGGTACTGTATATGCAGTCAGACACCAGTGCAGAGCACAGCTATAATACACTATTAACACAACCCTCCCTTTCAAATATATATACTTTGTTAATGAAGTGAAACATTGTGTCCATTTGATGGATTATTATCATTCTGTTTGCTGAAAGGCCTTTTCAGATGAGCTCTCATTAACCTTGCTAAATATTTTGAAAGTTATTTTTTCACCAGGTCTTTTTTTTTTTTACCCTCTTCTTTGTGCCAGGCACTGTGCTGTGTGTGGGGATACAATCATGGGTTCTACCTTTGTCTCTATTATATTACAGTCCCTAGTCCAGCTTGCTGATATTTTTGGATTTTAGTTCTATTGGAAAAAAGATTGGCTGTGTCTCTATGTTTTATGTCATTCATAAAGTTGATAAACATGTTTTCTCTGTCTTCTCTAACGTGTTGGGTTAAAAAAGGTATTTCAGTAGTGCCAAGTACAGAACCCTGAAATAAGCAACTAGATCTCCATTTGTGAGGTTGACATTGATCCATTAGTTAGTGTTCTTTAAAAAAAGCAAACCTTTTTATTTTGAAATAGTTACAGATTCAGAGAATGTTGCAAAGAAAGGTATAGAGAAGCCCCATGCCCCCTTTCTCCAGTGTCCCCCAAAGCTAACATTTTACATAACTACAAGTACAGTCCAATATCAAAATCAAGAAATTGACATTGGTACAATCCATAGAGTTTAATTCAGATTGTGTGTGTGTGTGTGTGTGTGTGTGTGTGTAGCTCTATGAAGTTTTATCACATGTGTAGCTTTGTGTAGCCATCACCACGATCAAGATACTTTACCATCGCTGTAAGACTCCCTTCTTCTACCCATTTATACCCACATCCCTTCCCCCTCCCTATACCTATCCCCTGGCAACTGTTCTCCATCTTTATAATTATGTTATTTCATCAATGTCACATAAATGGAATTGTGCAATATGTATCCTTTTAGATTGGCTTTTTCCCACTCAGTACAATTTTCTTGAGATTCATCCAAGTTGTTGCATTTATCAATACTTTGTTCTTTTATTGCTGAGTAGTATTCCATTAGTTTTTTTTTTTTAATAGAGTTAGTCTATAAACCATAAATCAACCTACCTATATTACAGTGCAGGGCACATCTCACTGTCTCATGTGAATGTATTCTATAGAGAAAATATCTGTAACTACTTACTGAAACTCAAAGACACTTAGTGACATTACCTCAATCTACCAGTCTCGCTACCTCATCCTTGCTCATAACCATCAGTTTAATACTCCATTGTAGTCTGTTTTTCCATTAAGATCTGCAGTCTTGATTTCTGAACTGTTTCAGAAATGTCTGGCTTTTGAAAATTGGGCTGTTAGTTGTGAAACTACTGTCTTCCTTCATTTCTGTAGACAGCCTTGATTTTTCAGGAGATTACTAACAGTAGCTTCATCAGGAATGTGGGTTACCTCAATACCATGGGACATCCTTGATGTGGGTCCAGAGACCCAAATTCATTTTAAACCACTTGTCAGTCTCAGTATCTCAGCATCTGTTGGGCTCTGACAAACTATTATTCACATTTGTGCTACCGTTTCCAATTTGAAAATCATCCTTATCATTTAAAATGGAATAGAAATAGGAACTGAATCATTCCACTGCTGTTCTTATTTGCTGGTTTTCTCTGTCACCTGTTCACATATGTCTTCTACTGAGGATCGATGATCTTACCTTGAAAAACTGAGCTTGCTATACCTGCATTAGTTCTGGTAGCTTACGAGTGTACTTCTGGTGTGCCTACATAGTGTTCTTTAGTCTTGTCTCCTTTTCTCCTTCAAGATCATGTGGGATTGATGATATTATGAGAAGTTTTTCCCCCAAATCTTTTTGTTTTTATTCCTCTTAAACAGTAGTCTACTTAAGAGTCACTGTGGTCTCTTGTAGAAATTTTCATTCCTAATATATGGGGAATATCTTTGTACCTATCACTTTTTTTTTGGTCCTCGGTCATTACCCAGTAGTATTTAAGATAACATGACCATGTTTCCTAAAGTTTCTTTCACTTCTGCTTTTACCAATCAGTTCTTCTTTCTTGGTCAAACTTATACAGAATTGCAGTTCCTCTCACTGCTTCCTCCACATCCTAAAGGATGAAATTTCCCTCTTGTAAGTTTAGCACAGCCCTTTGATAGGCATATTGTTTTCTGGCTGACACTCCCTTCTCACATCTCCTGTGCCCTGCAGAACTCCTGTTCTTTGGTCAAGAAATGTCCATACATTCTTACCCATTTTTCTGGAACTTTGCCTTGATGACACTATTTTCTTTGTTCCCCTCTTAAATAGAAGCTGCTCATTCTCCCATAATCCCTCAATCTCAAAACTAGCTCCTGGTGCCAGGCTGTTGTTCAACAACTTTGCTTTCCATCAGGTTTCCATCAGGCAATACGCGTGCCATCAGGTCGTATATGGACTCTCTTCATTGGCATAGACCAATCTCTGGGTTATTGACTCCCATTCTTTGAGGCCTCTGGCACCGAGCTTAGTATTCTATGCTGTCCTAACTCTTGGCATCATCCTAGATCATGTCAGTGGCAACACTGATGCGTCGTCAAATGCTCTAGCACAACACTGCCTTGCCCTCCCACAATACGACCTCCATTTTTGCTCGGCTTCAGCAACTTCTTCATCTGGCCACACTTTGTGCCTTGTCACCAATTCAGCTTTTCGATGAATACGTCTAGCCTTCCATATCCTCTATTCCCTTATTCTCACAGGGACCTCATTGATACTCTTAGGCCGACTTGTTTCTTCCTGACTTCAATCCTGTCTTGCTTCTGTGGTCTTTCACAATCAACCATTTCACAGCCCCACTCAACCCTGGCAGCCATTTGATATTAATTCCCACCAGTATCCTCAATTCCCTCACGTCCCTCTTATTCCCCTGCACCTGCCCTGCCAATCCCCAAACCTAGATGGACTTGAGCATCTGCTTTCTTCTGTCCTGTTCCCAGGCTGCCGAGTAGTACTTGGGAAAATCATCTTACCATGCAGATTATACCCATGACCAGACTGTGATTTCTGACCACAGCTGGATCCTCAGCGGCTGCTCACTAATCCTTTTTGACACATTCTTGGTTGGTTCCTTTTCCAATTTCCCACAGGATCTGTTCCACTTTCTTAGCCTACCCCTCTGGTGCCCTAATTTAGCTCTCTCTATCTCCAACTCCTCTCAGCAGATAATCTAGTTACATACTTCCCTGAAAAGATAGAACCTATTGGTGATAAACTGTCTTTTCCTCAAAACATTTATTTCCATGGCTACTTTTATTTGTATTCTTTTTGCATCATTTTTTCCCAAGGCTAACCTGTCTTTCTTTGTAACTATTCCCAAATGCGTCATTTAAAATATTCTATTCTATTAATGTCTCCCTTCTCTCTCTTGTATCTTTAGTATTTTTCTCACAGAGCTCTTTTTCTTTGGCCTGCAAACATATCCAAAAATCCCTCTTTCACCTACTTCTCCCAAATCTTCTTTTAATCCTGTCATCCCTGCCAACTAACGGGATATCTTTTTCCATCATTTTATCTGAAAATTTCTTGAAAGAGCCATCTATTTTTTCCTCATCTTTCAGTCTTTAATTCACGAACTCTGGCTTGGGAACCCTTCCCTCTACTAAAAACTGAACCTCTCATAGGTCAGCATTGACTTCAAAATTCAAATTGGGTGGATTGGATATCCTGAGGTACAGAAAACAGAGGAGGGAAGGTGTGTGTGTGTTTGTACGCACACACACAGGATTGCCCATGCCTGTGTAGAGTGGAAAAGAAGTATGAGGAAGTGGGTATGGAATTCAATACTAGGCCTGTTTTCTGTTCCAGGGAAGGTCAATGTGTGATCTAACAACAGCTTTCTCTTTGCTTTGATTCTCAACCAACCTGATACTCATCATGTTTCCACCATCTCGTTTGTTGAATTCCATGAGAAAACACTTTTTTACTACAAATTATGAGGATTATGTTAATGATAGTGGCCCCCTTTTGACTACTTATGTTGTGTCATACACTGTGATATATACATGCATTGTAATGTTTAATGTTCATAACAGCTTAGTGAAGTAAGTATTTTAATACCAATTTTATGGATGGGCCAATGAAGGTTCAGAGAAGGTGAGTGTCTTAACCAAGATCACATGACGAGAAGCAGCACAGGGAGCTGAACCCTGGTCGGCCTGGCTTCAAACCTCTCCTTGGCCACTACACTCTGCTGCTTTCTGTGATCTCTTGCCAGATGCCATCTCACTAGCTTTTGGTGATGATAACTGTGAGATCATATTTACTTTCTGGTGTTCCAAGTGTCCCAGTAACTTTGTCACAACTACGCTGTTAAGTCAGTCTGTGGATTTCTTCAGCCAGCCCCAGGCGTGACTTCTAGCCGTTTTGTTCAGTTTTCTCCTGAATAGTGGTGGGTATCTCTTTTCCACTATGTTTTTTCTTTCTTTGTCACATTTTTGGTGATTTATTTTCCTTACCTTAACAATTTCCTTTAAGTCCATAGTCATCATGTTAATGAGTCTCCAGCAAAATCATTTTTTTTTTGTTCTGTGTGAAATTTCCTCCTTCCCTTGCCAGAAGTGTAGCATTCTGAGATCTTAAGTGACCGTCCAGAAAACCACATCCTATTCTTTGACATAATCTCAGTAGCAAGACATTCATTTCCCGTATCTTTTCTTCCAGTGAAAAGTCATGACCTTCAACAGGAAGAAGAGGTGAAAAGCTTCCACATGCCCCTGAAATCTTCAGTTTTCTACCTAAGCTTTCAAAGTCAGTAGATGTAGTCTAGGTTCTTCTTGGTTGTATAACTTGTTCCTAGATGGAAACATTTGCAGGACTAAAAGTAATCTGGAAGATGCCTAGCATCCATGTCCATCTCATTGAGTCAAAAGTGTCCAGGACTGGAGAATGTACTGGAACAACAACAACAAAAGGCTGTTAACTTTGCAGGCTGTTCATTGGGCAGGGAGGACAGACACAGATAAAGACAACTGCAAAGTTAACAGGAAGCATTGCTTCTCCCAAAGTCATGCAGCAGCTGTAAAAAGCCATAAGGCACCCTCTTTGAGCGAATACTGCTTTCTTGTGAATGACCCCAGACCTACTCTGTTATTCCCATCTATTACTGGGGATTCCCAATTGCTGAGCTAACCTTGCCTCAGAACAGCATCCAACCCCTAGTTTATCCCCACCTCTCCTAATCCTGCCTCTGAATTACTAACCAATCCAGAATTGGCTCCCACTTTCCTTTGGCCCTCCAGTGAATCATTCAGCAGGAACCCACTTCCCTCCTTCTTCTTTTCGGGTAGCATTCCGTAGTTCCTCTGGAGTGCCCTCTGTTATGATGTGTGAATAAATCTGACTTTGTTGGGCTATAAGCTTGTCCTTGGTGGTCTCTAACTGATTAAGCTTTAAAAGTCATTCTCACCTTGAGCTTCTTCCCCCATTTTTTTAGGTCTATTTAAGTTCAAGCCTGCTCCAATTCCGTATTTCCTGCCTTGAGAATGAAGGTCCCCAACCCCTTCCTGGCTCATCTCAGGTATAGTGTTGCTATCAGATTGATATGGTGCCATCTTGGCCTGGAGTTAATAGCATGAGCTAAAAACCCAGTATTAGAATGATATTAGGGACTTGACATACCTGGGTCACGGTGGTAAAAGGGATGCTGAGTTAATGAGCAGTCACACAAGGAAGGAAGTGAGTGGTGAAAGATGTGAGGGACATTCACTGGTTTTAAAAATATTCTTAAGGAAGTGTTTGAGTTGGGGTGGGGTAGAGGAGTGAGAGGAAGTGATTCTGAGTAGAGCAGGATGACTTGTGTAAAAGGATGGAAGCCAAAATGAACAAGCCACATTGGAACAATAGCCCTTCCCTTGAGACTGGAGAAGCAAAGAACAAGAAAGTCTGCGTTTGTTTGTTGGTGTCTCTTCTCAGTGAAGTACATGGTTTGAGGGCTGGGGAGAGTCTGATTAGGATTTAAGAAGAGACTGTTGCAACAGGTGGCCACCATAGTACTTTAAAAGTAATTTAGAAAGGCAAAAGAATAGAAATGTCTAGAAGTACCCAGGACAGAATGGTAACCACTTGGCAGCTTCTCTTTTTTCATTAAATTTATTGGGGTGACCTTGCTTAGTCAAATTACATAGGTTTCAAGTGTACAATTCTGTAATACATCATCTATATATCACATTGTGTGTTCACGAACCAGAGTCAGTTCTCTTTCCATCATCATATATTTGACCCCCTTTACCCTCTTCTACCACCCCCCCTTACCCGCTGGTAACCACTAAACCGTTGTCTGTGTCTATGAGTTTTTGCTTGTTTTGAAGGCACTTGTTACCTGTGGAGAAGATGCTTTCAACTTCTGCTCTCCTGAACCACTCTAAACAAGGAGATAGCTCTTCCTGTTTGATTCTGGTCTTACATTAGGAAAAAGTGAATTTGATTTCCCTCGTCAGGACAAATATTACAAGCCACATCCATATTCTCCTCAGAAGAATTCTATGTTTGTCATAGTTGTTATGAAGACCTGTGCTGTTTCCCAGTGAGGCCATTTAGGATACAGTCCATGTGCTTCTGTTTGTGGACAATTAAATCTGTCTTTTGCCTTCTTATCACCAAAAAGTGCTAAGGAATGCCTACACTGCATCATTATTCTGGCTGAAACCAAAACCTTAATGCTGCTTCCTTTGCATAAACTGCACCTTCCTTATCTTGAGCAACTTCATTGAAGTTGATTAACTGGTTAGGTGGTAACTCTACCTCTTTCACGTCCTTTATTTCCTATTTGGATGTGATGCACGTTGCATTTTTAACTCTACAACATAATATTAAGTATAGTAAATTTGCTTTGGTTTGGAAGAATATTTGTTCATCAACCATTTATTGAGCACGAACTATGTTCCAGAAAATGTCAAACGATGTTTTGAATAATTGAGCTGTTTTTGTTGAATTAGAGCAGTAAACTACTCAACATGATATATTCTTTTGAAAGAGCTGTCACAAGAAGAGTAGGTGAGAGATTACTTCTTGAAAAGAAACTTCATTAATTCCATTCTATTGTATGCAAAGTCAGTGTATTTTAGCGAAAATTGTAGCCTGGAACAGACTTGCCAGTTACAGCTTTAATGAACAAGTAGCAATTTAGTGCCAGGCTTTGTTCTAAGCACCTTGAAATATTAAGTCATTAATACTCCCAACAACCCTATGAAGTAGATACTATTTTCACCCCCATTTTATAGGTGAAGGAACCGAGTCACATAGAGGTTTAGTAGCTTGCCCAAAGTTACAAGGCTATTAAGCCCTGATGTTGGGATTTGAGTACAGACAGTCTGTTTATAGTCTGTGCTATGTGTATTAACCTGCAAATTAACCTGTAAGGTTCCTTAAGTGGACTTATGCTCCCCCCTGAAATCCTGCATATGCTATTGATGTGTTTATCAAGCTTCTTTATTCCTGTATAAAGGTAGTTTTCTTCCCAACTCTAATCCAAATTATGACAGATTCTCACTTGTATTTATTTGTGAATTTTGTTATTTTTATTATTTTTTGCTGATTTGTTGTGCACTTACTATGTCCCAGGCACTTGTGTCCAAAGCTCATTCTTTCAGCCGTCACACCGTTCAGTTCCATAAGCTCTCTCTTCCATTGCTCCCTCAACAGCAGATTCATACAAACCCCACGTGGGATGACTTTATCCTGCCTCAGTCTATTAGTGACTGTCTACAAAGTTGAGAGAAAAAACCTTTCTTGAACTGTATTATTATGTACTGATAATCAATGCCTGAAAATTATGTCACATACCACAAAATATATATGCTCCCAGGGCACCCAGCAGCAGAACTGAAATAGATCCTTCACCAGTCATGCGTTGCTCATTTCACTTGGAAGGTGAACACACGGGGTCATGCTCCTCACCTTAACACCACACGCATCAGAGTCACAAACGGGCTGAGGGATCTGCCTGGGGTTAGTCTCAGCTTTATTGAGACACAATGACATGTAAGAAATAGCCCATATTTAAAGGATATAATAAGTTTTGAAATATGTATACACCTGTGAAACCATCACCATAATCAAGATAATGAAAATATCCATTACCTCCAAAAGTTTCTTCCCAGTACATTGTTAATTCCTCCCTTCTCAGCCATCTCCGTCTATTTGCTTTTTATCACTCTGTTAATTTGCATTTTGTAGTTTTGTTTTTAAATTAAATTTTATTGGGGTGACAATTGTTAGTAAAGTTACATAGGTTTCAGGTGTACAATTCTGTATTACATCATCTATAAATCCCATTGTGTGTTCACCACCCAGAGTCAGTTCTCCTCCCATCACCATATGTTTGATTCCCCTTACCCTCATCTCCCACCCCCCACCCCCTTACCCTCTGGTAATGCATTTCATAGTTTTATGTAAATGAATCCTACAGTATGTAGCCTCTCTTGTTTGGTTCCTTTCATTCAGCATACTTATTTTGAGATTCACCCATGTTGTGTGCAGAAGTAGTTCACTGGTTTGTATGATCTTACTATCTGCACATACCACAATTTATCTATCCATTCCCCTGCTGATGGGCATTGGAGTTGTTTTCTTTTTTCAGCTACTGTGAATCATGCTGCTATGAATGTTAGTGAGCAAATCTTTCTACGGACATACTTTCATTTCTCTTGGGTAAATAGCTAAGACAGGAATGACTGAATCATATAGTAGGTGTATGTTTAACTTTCTTAGAAACTGCCAACCTGTTATCCAGAGTGGTTGCTGATGGGACTGTAAAATGGTGGAGTCAATGAGTTGCAGTTGCTCCACATCCTTGCCAGTACTTGATACAGTCAGTGTATTTAATTTTAGCCATTCTAGAAGGTGCATAGTGATATCTTGTAGCTTTAGTTTGTCTTGTACTTTTAACTTATTTGTGTCATTATCTTTAAAGTGAATTTTTATAGGCAGCGTACAGTACATATAGATTCTTGCTTTTTAAATGTAGTCTATAGATTTCTGCCTTTAATTGGTTTGTTTAGACTATTTACATTTTAAAACAGCTTTTTTTATATACCATACATTCACCTATTTAAAGTATACAATTTAACAGTTTTTATTATATTCAGAGTTGTGCAACAATCATCACAATCTAGTTTTAGAATATTTTCATCACTCTGAAAGAAACCCTGTATCCATTAGCTATCAATCTCACTTCCCTCACCCCCACCCCAGCCCTAGGCCACCACTAATCTACTTCCTGGCTCTATAGATTTACCTATTCTGGAAATTTTCTTTAAATGAAATCATATAATATATGATCTTTTGTGACTGACTTATTCAGCATAATGTTTTCAAGGTTCATACATGTTGACGGTTCAGCATGTAACAGTACTTCATTCATTTTTTTGGCTGAATAATATTTCATTGTGTAGCTATGCACCATTTTGTTCATCAGTTGACGATGGTCTTGAGTTGCTTCCACTTTTTGGCTATTATGAATAATGCCACTATGAACACTCACATGTAAGTTTTTGGGTGGCTATATATTTTCATTTCTGTTGGCTATATAATGAGGAATGGAATTGCTGGGTCATACTGTAACTCTGTGTTTAATATTTTGAAAAACTGCCAAACCACTTTTTTTCCTAAAGCAGCTGCACCGTTTTACATTACCAGCAGCAATGTATGAGGGTTCCAATTTTTCCACATTCTTGCCAACAGTTATTGTTGTTTGTCATGGGATGTCTTTCAATTTATTTAGGTCTTCTTTAATTACTTTTAAGAATGTTTTGGACTTTTCAGGGTACAAATTTTGTACTTCTTTTGTTAAATTTATTCCTAAGTATTTCATTATTTTTGATGATATAAATGCAAGCATTTTTTTTTCTTTTTTTATTTATTATTTTTTAAATTTATTGGGGTGACAATTGTTAGTAAAATTACATAGATTTCAGGTGTACAATTCTGTATTACATCATCTATAAATCCCATTGTGTGTTCACCACCCAGAGTCAGTTCTCCTTCCATCACCATATATTTGATCCCCCTTACCCTCATTTCCCACCCCCAACCCCCCTTACCCTCCGGTAACCACTAAACTATTGTCTGCGTCTATGAGTTTCTGTTTATCATTTGTTTGTCTTGTTCTTTTGTGTTTTTGGTTTATATACCACATATCAGTGAAATCATATGGTTTTCTGTCTTTTCTGTCTGACTTATTTCGCTCAGCATTACACACTCAAGATCCATCCATGTTGTCACAAATGTTCCTATATCATCTTTTCTTACCGCCAAATAGTATTCCATTGTGTATATATACCACAACTTCTTTATCCATTCATCTATCGAAGGACATTTTGGTTGTTTCCATGTCTTGGCCACCGTAAACAAAGCTGCAATGAACATTGGAGCACACGTGTCTTTATGTATAAATGTTTTCAGATATTTTGGGTAGATACCCAGGAGAGGGATTGCTGGGTCATATGGCAATTCTATTGTAATTTTTTGAGGAACCTCCACACTGCCTTCCATAACGGCTGCACCAGTCTGCATTCCCACCAACAGTGTATGAGGGTTCCTTTTCTCCACAGCCTCTCCAACACTTGTTACTATTTGTCTTGTTGATGATAGCCATTCTGACTGGGGTGAGGTGATATCTCATTGTGGTTTTGATTTGCATTTCTCTGATGATTAGTGATGTTGAGCATTTTTCATATGTCTATTTGCCATTTGTATGTCCTCTTTGGAGAAATGTCTCTTCAGGTCCTCTGCCCATTTTTCAATTGGGTTGTTTGTTTTTTTGTTGTTGAGTTGCATGAGTTCCTTGTATATTCTGGATATTAGCGCCTTATCGGAGGCACTGTTTGCAAAAATCTTCTCCCATTCAGTTGGTGGCCTCTTTATTTTGTCAATGGTTTCTTTTGCTGTGCAGAAGCTTTTAAGTTTCATATAGTCCCATTCGTTTATTTTAGCTTTTACTTCCATTGCCTTTGGAGTCAAATTCATAAAATGCTCTTTGAACCCAAGGTCCATAAGTTTAGTACCTATGTTTTCTTCTATGCAGTTTATTGTGTCAGGTCTTATGCTTAAGTCTTTGATCCATTTTGAATTAATTTTGGTACATGGTGACAAATAGCAGTCCAGTTTCATTCTTTTGCACGTGGCTATCCAATTCTCCCAGCACCATTTATTGAAGAGGCTGTCTTTCCTCCATTGTATGTTTTAGCTTCTTTGTCAAAAATTATCTGTCCATATTTATGTGGTTTTATTTCTGGGTTCTCAATTCTATTCCATTGGTCTATGTGTCTGTTTTCTGCCAATACCATGCTGTTTTGATTATTGTAGCCCTGTAGTACAAGCTAAAGTCAGGAAGTGTGATACCTCCATTATTGTTCTTTTTCTTAAGATTGCTTTGGCTATTCTGGGTCTTTTGTGGTTCCAAACAAATCTGATGATTTTTGTTCTATTTCTTTAAAAATGCCATTGGGATTTTGATGGGGATTGCATTAAATCTATATATTGCTTTGGGTAATGTGGCCATTTTAACTGTGTTGATTCTTCCAATCCATGAGCACGCAATGTCTTTCCATTTGTTTGTGTCTTCTTCAATTTCTTTCAAAAATGTCTTATACTTCTCAGCATATAGGTCCTTCACATCCTTGGTTAAGTTTATTCCTAGGTATTTTATTCTTTTTGCTGCAATTGCAAAAGGAATTGTTTTTATATTTCTTTTTCTGAGGTTTCATTGTTAGTATATAGGAATGCAATGGACTTTTGTACGTTGATTTTGTAGCCAGCAACTTTACTGTATTCGTTGATTGTTTCTAATAGCTTTTTGGTGGAGTCTTTAGGGTTTTCTATATATAGCATCATGTCATCTGCAAAGAGTGATAATTTAACTTCTTCATTCCCAATTTGGATGCCTTTTATTTCTTTCTCTTGCCTGATTGCTCTGGCAAGGACTTTCAACACTACGTTGAAAAGCAGAGGTGATACGGGACAGCCCTGTCGTGTTCCTGAACGTAGAGCAAAGGGCTTCAGTTTTTCACCATTAATTATGAGATTCGCTGAGGACTTGTCATATATGGCCTTTATTATGTTAAGGTATTTTCCTTCTATACCTATTTTATTAAGTGTTTTAATCATAAATGGATGTTGTATCTTGTCAAATGCTTTTTCTGCATCAATTGATATAATCATATGAGTTTTGTCCTTTATTTTGTTTATGTGATGTATCACATTGATGGATTTGTGGATGTTGAACCATCCTTGTGCCCTGGGGATGAACCCCACTTGGTCGTGATGAATAATCTTTTTAAAGCATTGCTGTATTCTATTTTCTAGAATGTTATTTAGGAATTTTGCATCGGTATTCATCATAGATATTGGTCTGTAGTTTTCTTTTTTTGTGCTGTCTATACCAGGTTTTGGTATCAGGGTAATGTTGGTCTCATAAATGAGTTAGGGAGTACTGTGTCCTCTTCTGTTTTTTGGAAAATATTGAGCAGGATTGGTATTAGATCCTCTTTGAAGGTTTGGTAGAATTCACTAGTGAAGCCATCTGGTCCTGGACTTTGCTTTTGGGAAGGTTTTGGATGAATGATTCAATTTCATTACTGGTGATCGGCCTGTTTAGATTTTCCAGTTCTTCATGGTTCAGACTTGGAAGGCTATATGTTTCTAAGAACTTGTGCATTTCTTCTAGGTTATTGAATGTGGTGGCATATAGTCCTTCATAGTATTCTTTGCTGATTCTTTGTATTTCTGTGGTGTCGTGATAACTTCCCTTTTCATTTCTGATTTTGTTAATTAGTGTCTTCTCTCTTTTTATCTTAGTGAGTCTAGCCAAGGGTTTGTCAATTTTGTTAATCTTTTCAAAGAACCAGCTCTTTGTCACATTAATTTTTTCTATTGTCTTTTTGTTCTCTATTTCATTTAGTTCTGCTCTGATTTTTGTTATTTCCTTTCTGCTGCTGACCTTGGGTTTCACTTGTTCTTCTTTTTGTAGTTCTTTAAGGTGTAACATGAGGTCATTTATTTGGGATTTTTCTTGTTTCTTGAGATAGGCCTGTAGTGATATAAATTTCCCTCTTAAAACTGCTTTCGCTGCATCCCAAAAATTTTGGTAGGATGTATTTTCATTGTCATTTGTTTCTATGTATCTTTTGATCTCTCCTCTAATTTCTTCTTTGACCCAGTCATTCTTTAAAAGTATGTTGTTTAATCTCCATATATTTGTGTTTTTTCCTGCTTTCTTTTTGCAGTTGATATCCAATTTCAAAGCCTTGTGATCAGAGAATATGCTTGGTATGATTTCAATCTTCTTAAATTTGCTGAGGCTGATTTTATGTCCCAATATATGGTCTATCCTTGAGAATGTTCCATGTACACTAGAAAAGAATGTATAGTCTGATGTTTTAGGATGAAGTGCTCTATAAATGTCAATTATGTCCATTTCATCTAATGTGTCATTTAGGGCTGCTATTTCATTATTTATTTTCTGTTTGGATGATCTATCCATAGCTGTCAATGATGTATTTAAGTCCCCTAGTATAATTGTGTTTTGGTCAATTTCTCCCTTTAGTTCTGTTAGTAGTTGCTTGGTATATTTTGGTGCTGCCTGATTGGGGGCATAAATATTGATGTCTGTTATGTCTTCTTGTTGTACAGTCCCTTCACCATTATGAAATGTCCATCTTTGTCTCTTGTTATCTTTTGACGAATGAAGTCTGTTTCATCTGATATCATTATGGCTACACCTGATTTTCTCTGGGTACCATTTGCTTGGAGTGTCAATTTCCACCCTTTCACTTTGAGTCTATGCTTGTCCTTGTAGCTGAGATGTGTCTCTTGGAGACAGCATATGGTTGGGTTTAGTTTTTTGATCCAATCTGCTACTCTGTGCCTTTTTATTGGTGAGTTCAGTCCATTTACATTTAGGGTGATTATTGATATGTGAGGATTTCCTGTCATTCTATCTTTAGTTTTCTGGTAAGGCTGTGTCTCCATTGTTTCTTTGCCTTTTTGTTGTTGTCTATTATTTCTGTGTGGTGGTATTCTATGATGTTTCCCTCTGTTTCTTCTTTTATTACAGTATATATTTCAGTTCTGGATTTTTTTGAGTGGTTACCCTTAAGTTTATGTAAAAGAAAGTTTGATATTTAGAGTATTCCATTTTCTTCAGCGCTTACTTTCTCCATTCCCATATTCGGTTCAGGCCTTTACTCTACCCCTTTTTATGTTTTGGTTGCCACAAATTGTCCCTGTTGATGGTGGTCGAATAGCCTCCTTTAGTATTTCTTGTAGTGCAGGTCGTGTATTAGAAAATTCCCTCAGCTTCTGTATGTTTGGAAAGGTCTTTATTCCTCCTTCATATCTAAAGGGTATCTTTGCTGGATATATTATTCTTGGCTCATATTTTCTCTCTTTCAATAGTTTGAATATTTGGTTTCACTCCCTCCTGGCTTGTAGAGTTCTGCTGAAAAAATCTGTTGATAATCTAATGGGGTTTCCTTTGTAAGTTACAGTCTTCTTTTCCCTGGCTGCCTGAGGATTCTTTCTTTCTTTCTTTTTTGTTGATTTTAGACAGCTTCAATACAATGTGCCTTGGAGAAGGCCTGTTGGGATAGAGGTAATTAGGGGTTCTATTTGCTTCTTGGATTCGAGGGTCCAGTTGTGTCCACAAGTTTGGGAAGTTCTCATCGACAATTTGTTTGAATATATTCTCTGTTCCCTTCTCTCTTTCTTCTCTTTCTGGTATGCCCATTATTCTTATATTGCTCTTTCTGATGGAGTCAGAAAGTTCTTGTAGACTTCTTTCATTTCTTTTAAGTCTCAAGTCTCTTTCTTCTTCCATCTGTGTAATTTCCAGGTTTCTATCTTCGATGTCACTGATTCTTTCCTCCATCTCGTGAACTCTACTACCTAAGCTGGTTATTTGATTCTTAATTTCTTCTATTGAGTTCTTAATCTCCAGGAATTCTATTTTGTTCTGTTTTAAAATTTCAGTCTCTTTCGTAAAATGCTCATATTGTTATTTGATTGTGTTTCTGAGTTCATTAAACTGTCTTTCTGTGTTTTCTTGCATCTCATTGAGTTTTTTCAGAACTGCAGTCTTGAATTCTCTGTCATTTAAGTCACATATTTCCATATCTTTAAGTTCCTTTTCTGGAGACGTTTCACTTTCTTTCTGAGCTGTCTTGTTGCCTTGGTTATTCATGGCAATTACTGATTTAGTATTTCTCTTCCTAGACATCTACAGGAGTGGCTTTGCATCAGGTAGATAGGAAGAGGTCTTTCTTTTGTTTTCCAGTTCTTGTTGGTAGAATGTTTCATTTTCTCTCCGACTGCAGCCTTTGTTTCTCTCTCACACGGTAGTGCTATGTTTTCTCTGTACTATTCCAGCTTCTCACGCAATGCGGGGATTCCCTGGGAGATGGGCTTCTCCCCTGTTAACAGTTCACCTGAGTCACAGGGCGCAGTGTCCGTGTGGGTATACGGAGAGCTTTTTAAGTTCCAAAGCTCTTCTTGCACCAGATTCAGAGCCCGTATGTTTCAGCAGTTCTGTTTTCTCCTTCTGGGATCCGCCCAGATAGGTGGGGCCAGGGGTGGGGTGAGTTGTGAAAGGTGGCCTAGAGCAATGGCAGCAACCACCACCACAGCCAGTCCTGCTTCCACAGCTCCCTCCCCTTTGCTGGAACTAGTTGGGCTGCGAATATGTGTCTGCGGTCCACAGTTCTCAGAACAGCAAATATTCTGTTCTTTTGATATGACACTGCCACTGTTTCGCTTGTAGCACCGGGCAGGTGGGGGTGGGGCAAGCCCTGGGAGTGTAGGGAGGGGGCGGCTAGTCTCAGTACCTATCCGTTCTCTGCTCGGCAGTGAGGGCTTAAACCACCGTTTTCAGCCTTCTTTCCTCAGTCTTTGCTCCAATGTCTCTGCCGTGAGCGTTGGGTTCAGCCGTGTTATATGCTGCCCCCTTGGCTCTGTGGGCCATAAGCGGAGCCCTAGCAGTCCGAGTTCTTCCCTCTCCCACATCTGCGATAGTTCCGGGAAGCAGTGAGCTGGGAGCACTGAGCTAGGTCTGCGTCCTGTGCCCGCGCGGCTCCGTCTCCACACTTCTCTCTTTCCTCCTCCCCTGCTCGCGCGTTTCCCCCACCTTTAGGTGAATTCAGTAGTGGGCCATTCTTCTTGCCTGTCTGTTGTGCAGGGAGTCCTTTGCAACTGTTTTCTTAATTTTATTTCAGATTGTTGATTTCTAGTGTATAAAGGTGTATACTGACCTTGTGTCCTGCAGTCTTGCTGTATTCGTTTATTAGTTCCAATAGTTTTTTTTTTTTAGTGAATTCCTTAGGATTTTCTGTATACACGATCATGTCATCTGTATTTACAGATAGTTTTACTTCTTATTTTCCAATTTGGATGCCTTTTATTTCTTTCTCCAGGCTAATCGCCCTGTCTAGGACTGCCAGTACTGTATTGAATGGAAAGTGTGAGATTGCATATTTCATCTTTTTCCTGATTTTAGGGGGAAAGCATTCAGCGTTTCACTATTAGTTAGGATGTTAGCTCTAAATACCAGCTGTAGTTGGTCTTTAATCAGGTTGAGGGAGTTCTCTTCTATTCTTAGTTTATTGATGGTTTTCTGACGAAAGGGTTTTGCAGCCTCTGCCCTAGGAGTGGGCTGGGGGGAGGGTGATCAGGGCCTGGTATTCTTGTCCTGCTGCACCTGGAGTAGAGTTTCTACCCTACAAGTGGGAGCTGGGCGACGGAATGGAAACTTGGTCTTCTTGGCTGTGTCTGATTGGAATACAACTTCTGCAACACGGGGTAGGGGACGAGAAACACCAGCAACCGGCCCCTCCTGGGGTGAAACTGTAGGTCCAGACTGGGGGCTGGGAGGGGGAAGAGCCCCTATCCTCTTGGCTATTCAGGGTAGAACCTCTGTAACACAGAACTAGGGGCAGGGTGGTAAGGAAGCAGGTCATACCTCAAATGCCATCCACTCTCACTGTTCTTGCTGAGATTTAATAGGTTTTCTTCCCCTTTATGTTTCACCATTTGCTACATGCCCTTAGGACAATTTCCAGAGACTTTAAATGATTGCTTTTAAAAACAATTTTTACCAGTTAAATTGTTGGTTTGCTAAGGAGAGAATGGGCCAAGTTCCTTACTCTGTCATTCTGTAAGTCCCAATCAGTGATTAGAACTTATAATTTAAAAACATTATTTGAACATAATTTCAAACTTACAGAAAATTTACAAGAAAAAACCATAATACAAAAACACCCTTACACCCTTTACCCAGATTCACCTACTGTTAACATTTTACTCCATTTCCATGTTCTGGTATATGTATGCATATTTTCTGAGCCACGTCTGGGTAGAGTATGTACATCATGGCCCTTTACCTCAAATCATTGAGTATTTCTTGGAAATCGAGTTATTCTCTTACATAACCATAGTATAGTTATCAATTTCAGTAAACTTAATATTATTTATCTTATCTACCAGATAAATTATAATTCTCTATTTTTATCACATGCTTTCTCTGTTTTTGTATGTGTCGTATATTGTACATAATATTAATACAGTGGTACATACATGGGAGCACATGCTCAAATGTTTTTCTGGTGATTGACATGTGCAATAAAAAGATTTGTGAAGTAACCAATCCAGACTTTGATCGAGGCTTTCACTATATCGGCTCAGCTGCTTCTACCACTACCTTGTGAAGTAGGCAAGATATATTTTCCCCATCCATGCCAAATACAAAGAAATACGGAGGAATTCACTGAAGATAGGGAGCTTAGCAAATGTTAGACCTGGGCCTTAACCCCAGCATTTCCGACCCCAGAGTCTGTACTCTTTCTACACCAAGTGACCTTGCTGAATAAGTTTTCAGCTATTTACATGTGACTTTTCTACTCTATGAATTTTAAAGCAATTTAAGATCAGAGGATTCTAAAACCTGTGCCAGATGCTTCCACCATATATATTTGAAGACATTGTGGCTCGTTGAGGTTAAGTAGCTGTTATTTCCTAAACCCTCCCTTCAACAAAGTAGGACAAAGGAAACCTTACTGCCATTTCCCTTCCTCCTCTCAAAAGGATGCCCTCCCCCACATCCTCAAAAATGTTTGACTTGATTGTGTAACAACATTTATATGGCCCTTTACTGATTACAAAGCATGTAAATACATTCTTTCCTTTTCAAACCATAGGGACCCTGTGAAAGTAGGGCCCCAGGGTGATGCATGTGTACCTTCAAGTCTGCAAAGTACTGCTCTGGGGCACTGACCCTTCGGCTTCTACTTATACCTGGTTCTCATTGTCTCCTTACCAACCCTCTGGCAATGCGCGTGAATTCTTGTCACAGCCAGTGCCAGAGACTTTCTCTATAGCCAGACAATTTCTCTTTCATCGAAGGTGGCAGTCTTAAGAGTGGGATATACAAGATGATCTACTAGGATTAGACATTTTTAAAGATGATGTATTATACAATTGCACACTTGAAACCTATGTAATTTTATTAACCGATATCAATAAATTTAACAAAATTAAAAAAGAAAATGTAAACAATTGCAACTCACCATAAAGCAAAACAAAACACCCACGTCTTGTAGTATAACAAACACATTAATAGCAAACGCCCATTCACGCTGTAACCATCCACACGCACAGTCTCTTTGAAGGAAGCTGAAAACCTTTGCCAATCTTCCATGGATAGCATAAAGATTCACAAAATCTTGGAACCACAGTCTCAGTACCAAAGACTTGAAATGTTACAGTCACTATACATAGAATTAAAAATATGCCTTAAAATAAAAATGTCTTTAAAAAAAGATTTTTTTGCTGTTTCCTCTAGCTGTTCTTTCTATTCTCTGTATCTCCATTTCCTTTTTAACAGTTTTATTATGATTCACATACCATCAACTCACCCATTTAAAGTGTACGAATCAATGGTCTTCAGTATATTCACACTAATTTCAGAACATTTGTGTCCTACCAGAAAGAAACTACCTGCTCATTAGTAGTAACCCTCCAGTCCCAGGAAAACACCAATCTACTTTCTGTCTCCATAGATTGCCTACTGTAGACATCTTACGTAAATGGAATTGTATATGTTGTCTATTGTGTCTGGCCTCTCATTCAGCATGTTTTCAAGGTTCATCCAGGCCGTTGCATGTAACAGTACTTCATTCCTTTTTATTGCCTAATAATATTTCACTGTATGGATAGACCATATTTTGTTTATCCATTCACCAGTTTATGGATATTAGGGTTGTTTCCACTTGTTTGCTATTATGAATAATGCTATTGTGAACATTTGTGTACAAGTTTTTTGGTGGACATAGGCTTTCATTTCTTTTGGCTGTTACTGTCTTCCTTGATTAGCGTAAATATTATGTGTTAGATTTTGAAAGAAGAAAAACAATAGAAAAGTAAACGTGACTGTTTCAGGGAGTTAAGTTTTATTTCTTCTTTGACTTTCCATGTACACTGTCTTATTGTGTTGGCCTTCCGATTTAGCTCTTTACTTGTCCTCCTGCCTGCTTTTTACTTCTTCCAGGGATGCCGTGAGAGGAAAGGAAACATTATTGAGTAACACTGAAGTGCTAAGTACTTCACATTTAACTTCACAGCAACCTTATATAAGGTTGGTGCTGTTAAACCCATTTAAAGATGAGAAATCTAAAGCTGAGACTTGAATTGCTCAAAATCACCTTGCAATTAGGCAGAAGTGAGATGAGCCCACCTCTTTTTGAGTCCAATGCTCTTTCCGTGGACTGTCTCTCAGATGAAGTATTTGAAGTTCAGAGGACAGATCTTGTTTCTCACTGGAGACACCGTGATGGATACATGGAGTGAGAAAAAAGGGGAGGTGAAAGATGATGCCAAGATTTTGGTGAGACTACATGAATGGGGGTATGTGGGAGATGGAGGGGATGGCAGGTGAATTCAGGAGTAGAACCTGGTTTGTGGAAGGAAGGTGTTGTTCAGTGTGCAGTTGGGGCATATGGAATTTGAGGGCATCATTCATTCAACTGATATTTGAGTGGCTTGCTTGCACTAGGCACAGTGCAGGCTGCTGGAGATACACTGAGTGAGGTCACCATGGTTCCCTGCCCTAAGGGAGCTTGTGGGCTTAGTCAAGAAGACAGAAAAAATTATAATCAAGTATAATGGGTGTCAGAAGAGAGGAGAAAGATTTAATTCATGTGTCTGGAGAAAGTGATTCTATAAGGCTCTGAAGTTAGACAGAAGCTCAAAATGGCTATAGCTTAAGGTACAAATGGGGGAAGGACATAGAATTACCAGAGATGGATGTTGGAGATGAAAATCTTGAAGAGTCGATAATATTGTTTCCCTCCACTTACACCCTTCCCATAAAGGAAAAAAGGTGATTGCCTGCTACGTGGAACAACTGGTAGTAGTTCCCTGACTCTTGTGCTTTGTTGCCCCCGTGCCTTTGAATATGCCGTGTCCTCCTGCATCTGGAGTTCTCCCCCATCCCTTTTGTCCAGCCGGCTCCTGCTCATCTTTATCATCATCTTTCAGAAAGCCTGCTGTGACATCCCGGTTCCATGTCCCCACAGTTTCCTCATCATACTGATCACACTGTCTCTTCGGTTAATTGTAAGTGCCCTAAGGGCAGGGACATGTTCGTCAACCTGAGTAAGCCCCCAGAGTGCCTGACACTGAGTTGGATGGATACACGGATGAATTCAACAAAAATGACCACATCTTGAGGGAAATCTGCATCTTATGAACAAAAGGAGGAGGCTTCATCACTTCATGGAAAAGGAGCTCGCTTGTCAGTCTAACTCTAGTTCTTAACCCGGGGTAATTTTGCTTCCATTCCTCCCCAAACACTTGACAATGTCTGGAGACATTTGTAGTTGTTATAGTTGGCAGCAGGGGGTGGGGGCAGTGGCTCCTGGCATTTAGTAGAGATCAAGGATGCTGCTAAACATCCTACTATGCACGAGACAGCCCCCCACAACAAAGAGTTATCCAGCCCAAAACGTCAGTAGCACTGAGGTTGAGAAATCCTGGTCTGATCTAGTTCAGCTCCTTTTTCACCTAAAGCCGTGGTTCTCAATGTGTGCCCCCCACTAGTGGCAGCATCACCTGGGAACTGTTAGAAAAGCCAAATCTAAGGTCCCACCCCAAAGCCACTGAAGGAGAAACTCAGGGGATAGGGCCCAGCACTGCTTGAGCAAGGCCTCCAGGGTATTCTGACACAGGCTGAAGTTTGAAAACCACTCCTAAAGTCAAAAAGCTGGTTGGTAACAGAGCCAGCACCAGAACCCAAAGAGAAGCCAGAGAGGGTGTGGTCAAGGAATAATGTCAGAACAGTCCACAGGGAGTGATGGTTTCCAGAATTCAAGTGGTCATTGGCGTCAAATATTCTTGAAGAGTTGCTAAATGTGAGAACAGTCAAAAGGAGGCAAGACTGCTGCTAATAGTTAAGACTCTTAAAATGGAATGAGGTGAGTGTAATGTTAAGAAGGGAAAGATTTGAGTAGGAGGGACATGAAAGCTTTTAGTTTTCAGTCATCTACACAAAATAACTGCTTTTAAAAATCTATACTGAATGTTAGGCTCATGGGAATAACTTGCCAGTACTCTCATCTCGCTAACACAGCAGCTCTTGTTCTTTTCGTGTTGTCTTCCTTTGAAGGAAGAACAGGCTTTGTCTATGTACATAACTATTTTTACAGTGGAGTGTTCTGCTGTCACAATAAATAAAAAGGCATTTTCAAAGGTTATGCCAGAGCAGTAGGCAGCATTTTGCTATGGCAGCAAAGCTAAACGTGATCCCATTGGCAGTGTGTTCTGCTTGGGGTCAGGGTGGGTTGGTGGAATTTGAAATCCTAGGAAAAGCAGGCAGGTGCACTTAGACTAATTTTGGTTCTCTGGGAAGAAAACAGTAAATAAAAAACAACTTCAGGACAGAAATTGTTCTTAAGCCTCATTAAGGAAGCCGATGATATTGATAAGACAATGTGAGAGAAAAGGACTCTGGGAAAAGCTGACGCTTTAAATAGTAGACACTCAGAGCCACCTGTGAATCTCCTATGTTTTATTTGGATTGTTATTTGGACGGGACAGTTTTCTCAAGAAGCTTTCTATTGACTGTGGGTGGAGGGAGAAAAGGATTTTAGAGCATTGTCTATTTTGGGGGAGGGAGAGTTAAAATAGGTGCTGGGGTTAGAGATTTGTTTCCCTAACAAATTGAGTATGTTAGGGAAATGCTTCCTAAGGGAAATGCTCCCTAACATTGAATAAAACATATTTTTTTAAAAAGCAGTTATTTTGCATAGAAGACCTTTTTTCCTCTTAAAAACAATCTTCATGAATATATGTGTATTAGGCACAGTGCAATGTATTCTTAAGCACACTTTACCAGTCAGGGAAATTAATGATAGTATCCCCAGTTTATAGATGAGGAAATTGAGGCTCAAAAAAGTGAAATGACATGGCCAGAATCAGACAGCAAATAAGGATCAGGGCTAGAATTCTAAAGCCTGGTATGTTTTTCTGCAAGTCTACTGTAATTTCCGTAGTAACTTAGTTGCTATAGTGATCAGTTTCCTAGAGGTATCTGAGATGCCTTTATACCTCTTTTTATTCGACTAAAGTCAGTACCCAAGGTTGTAAAAGGACCATAAGGCAACTTTTCAAAGTTTGTGTCCAGACTCCTCCCAAAGAGGATCTATGGAGGGAGACTAAAACAAAAACAAACAAAAACACCTCCCCCATTTCCTCCTAGCGCCTCTCATTTTCCCGTAGCCAGGCTACACAAAGGCTGGTTTTAGTGTGTGGAGCAGGTGGTGGGCAGGGCCTGGGCAGCCGTCCCCAAGCTGATTCAGCTGTGATGGTGACAGCTGCTCTTCTCCAGTTGCCTGTAACTGGCTGATCTCAATCACCTGGAGAAGGGACAGTGTGCCAAAGGGCCTTTTGTGGCCATGGGCAACTGGTGTCAAGCTTTCTGGGTTCAAATTTTATCTCTGTTGCACACCAATGGTGTGATCTTGGTAAGCTGATCCTTTAAATTTCCCAGGAGACGGAATAAAGCGCTGGTTAAGTGTAGGCACTTAGAACATTTTTTTTCATGTGTCTGTTAGCCATTTTGATGTCCTTTTGGGAAAATGCCCATTTTTAAATTGGATTTTTTTGTTGACTGAGCTCTTTATATATTTTGCATATTAACTCTTTTATCTGATATATGGTTTGCAAAAATGTTCTCCCATTCTGGAGGTTGTGTCTTCATTTTTTTAATTGTTTCATTTGCTCTGCAGGAGCTTTTGTTTGATGTAGTCCCATTTGTTGAGTTTTACTTTTGTTGTTTGTGCTTTTGGCGTAATATTAAAAAATTCATTGCCAGGACCAATATTGATGAGCATCTTCCCTACTTTTTATTCTAGGAGTTTTGTGGTATCAGGTCTTATGTTTAAGTCTTTGATCTATTTTGAATTAATTTTCGTGAGTGATATGCGATAGAGGTCCAATTTCATCGTTTTGCATGGGTTTCCTCAGTTTTTTCAGCACCATTTGTTGAAAAGACTATCCTTCCACCCACTGGGTGTTCTTGGCTCCCTTGCTCAACATCACTAATCATCAGGGAAATGCAAATCCAAGCCACAGTGAGATAGCACCT
The DNA here is from genome assembly GCF_036562045.2 of Rhinolophus sinicus. Classification (NCBI taxonomy): domain Eukaryota; kingdom Metazoa; phylum Chordata; class Mammalia; order Chiroptera; family Rhinolophidae; genus Rhinolophus; species Rhinolophus sinicus. The sequence goes on from NC_133768.1 coordinate 40,277,570, forward strand.
CACACTTGTTAGAATGGCTGTTATCAAGAAGACAAGAGACAATGAGTGCAGGTGAGGATGTGGAAAAAGGGAATCCTTATACAGTAAGTCCTCACTCAATGTCATTAATAGGTTCTATGACTTTAGGTGGAAGGACCTATAATGAAACTAATTTTACAACAGGCTAATTGATATAAACAAGAGATAAGTTCCTATGGCATCTCATCAACATTATAATGAAATGACGTTGAACAAACAGCGTTATTCCAGGCCCTGGAATATGCTGTATATTGTTGGTGGGAATGTAAATTGGTCCACCACTATTGAAAACAATATGGAGGCTCCTTTAAAAATTCAAAATAGCTGTATATGATCTACATATTCCACTTCTAGGTATATACCCAAAGGAAATGAAAATAGAATTTTGATGAGATATATGTACTCTTATGTATATTGCAGCATTATTCACGGTAGCCAACATATGGAAACAGCCCAAAAGCCCAAAAGTGGATGAATGGATTAAAAATGTGGTACCTCAGGGGCTGGCCTGGTGGCTCAGGCGGTTGGAGCTCCATGCTCCTAATTCTAAAGGCTGCCAGTTTGATTCCCACGTGGTCTAGTGGGCTCTCAACCACAGGGTTGCCAGTTCGATTCCTCGACTCCTGCAAGGGATGGTGGGCTGCACCCCCTGCAACTAGCAATGGCAACTGGACCTGGAGCTGAGCTGCTCCCTCCACAACTAAGATTGAGAGGACAAAAACTTGACTTGGAAAAAGTCCTGGAAGTACACATTGTTCCCCAGTAAAGTCCTGTTCCCTTTCCCCAATAAAATCTTTTTAAAAAATGTGGTACATACACACAATGGAGTGTTATTCAGCTATGAGAAAGGAGGATATCCTTCCATTTGCAACAACATGGATGGACCTTGAGCATATTATGCTAAGTGAAATAAGTCAGACAGAGAAAGACAAATACTATATGATATCACTTCTTTGTGGAATCGAAAAAAGTTAAACCAGTGAAAAACAGAGTAAAGTGGTGGTTTAAAGTGGTTGTGGGGGATGGGTAAGAGTGATAGTGTTTAAGGGTACAAACTTTTCACAAGCAGTAAATAAGCCATAGAGTTCTAATGCACAACATAATGAATATAGATAGGGTTCCCAGGCGGGAATTCCCGCCCGTTCTCAGGAATTTTTTTCGCTTTTCCATTCCCAAATCCCGAGAAAAGTTTTTGATCAGGAAATCAGGAAAATCAGCTCCTTGAACCCAGTAATACCCGCGGTGGGAAATAAACGTACTACTCACAATGTATCTCTTAGACATTTTTCCTATTTATTGCTAGGGTTTCTGGGCAGGAATTCCCGCCCGTTCTCTGGCATATTTTTTTTTTTCACTTTTCCGTTCCCAAATCCCGAGAAAAGTTGGTCAGGAAATTGGGAAAATTGGCTCCTTGAACCCAGGTGGTTGGTAGTATCGGCCATCATTTTGTGGAAATGATTCATCGTGGAGAACAGAAAACAGTTTATATCTCGGGATTTGGGAACAGGAAAGCGGAAAAAAGTCCTGAGAACGGACGGGAATTCCCGCGTGGAAACCCTAAATATAGACAATAATATTGTACTATAATTATGTACTGTGATAAATACCACTACATCAGCAATCATATTACAACATACTGATGTATCAAAGTAACATTCTTTACACCGTAAACTTACACAATGTTACATGTCAGATTTATTCAATAAAAAAAGTGTTGGGACTTTGAGATCTGAGGAAGTGGGTTTAAGGTCCAGCTCTACCACTTTTACTAACTCTACACCAAGGATGAAATTCATGGGCATGTGACCTGTGCAGTCCCGCAGGGCTGGGTACTCTGAAGAGCCTTGTGCTTGGTTTAATTCTCTGCTGGCTCCATCTTGAAATTCTTAATAATTTTTTTTAGTTTTCAATTACACTTGACATTCAATATTATTATATTAGTTTCAGTTGTGCAGTGTAGCGGTTAGACATTTATATAATTTATGCAGTGATCCCCCATTAGTCTAGTACCCACCTGGCACTATACATAGTTATTACAATATTATTGACAATATTCCCTATGCTGTACTTTACATCCTTGTGACAATTTTGTAACTACCAGTTTTTATTTCTTAATCCCTTCCCCCTTTTTACCCAGTCTCCCCAACCCTCTTCCTATCTGGCAACCATCAGTTTGTTCTCTGGATCTATGAGTGTGTTTCTGTTTTGCTTTTTCATTTATTTTGCTCTTTAGATTCCACATATAAGTGAGAGCCCTCTAAGTTCATTCATGTTGTTGCATATGGTAAGATTTAATTTTTTATGGCTGATTAATATTCCATTGTATATATTTACACCCTCTTCTTCATCCTGTCATCTATTGATGGGCACTTCAGTTGTTTCCATATCTTGGCTATTGTAAATAGCGCTGCCATGAACGTAGGGGTGCATTATCTTTTCGAATTAGTGTTTTGGATTCCTTCGGATAAATACCCAGAAGTGGAATTGCTGGGTCATAAGGTAGTTCTGTTTTTAACATTTTTGTTTTTGAGGAACCCCCAAACTGTTTTCCATAGTGAATGTACCAATTTGTAATCCCACTAACAGTGGACGAGGGTTCCCTTTTTTTCCTCATTCTTGCCAACACTTGTTCTTTGATTTATTGATGATGGCCATTCTGAGTGGTGTGAGGTGGTATCTCGTAGAGGTTTTTATTTGCTTTCTCTGATTATTAGTGATGTTGAGCATCTTTTCATATGTCTATTGGCCATCTGTAGGTTCTCTTTGGAGAAATGTCCTTTCATGTCCTCTGCCCAATTTTTAATTGGATCGTTTGGTTTTTTGGTGTTGAGTTATGTAAGTTCTTCATAGATTTTGGATATTAACCCCTTATCAGGTGTATCACTGGCTAATATCTTCTCCCATTTAGTAGGTTGTCTTTTTGTTTTGGTGATGTTTTCCTTTGCTGTGCAAAACCTTTTTAGTTTGATGTCCCATTTGTTTATTTTTTATTTTGTTTCCTTTGCCTGCGGAGATATATCAGTAAAAATATCTCTAAGAGCAATATCAAAGAATTTATTGCCTATGATTTCTTCTAGGAGTTTTGTGGTTTGGGGCCTTACATTTAAGTCTTTAATCTATTTTGTGTTTATTCTTGTATATGGAGTAAGAAGGTGGTCCAATTTCTTTTTTCTGTTTTTTTTTTTTTTCATATATCTTTCCAGTTTTCCCAACACCATTTATTGAATAGACTGTCTTTATCCCACTGTATATTTTTGCCTCCATTGTCATAGATTAACTGACCATATAGGCCTAGGTTTATTTCTGGGCTCTCTATTCTGTTCCATTGATCTATGTGTCTGGTTTTATGCCAGTACCATGCTGTTTTGATTACTATAACCTTGTAGTATAGTTTGATATCAGGTAGCATGGTACCTCCAACTTTGTTCTTTCTCAAGCTTGCTGTGGCTATTTGGGGTCTTTTGTGGTTCTATATAAATTTTAGAATTATTTGTTATAGTTCTGTGAAAAATATCATTAGTGTTTTGATAGGGATTACATTGAATGTATAGATTGCTTTGGGAAATATGGACATTTTAACAATGTTAATTCTTCCTATCCATGAGCACATTGTATGCTTCCATTTATTTGTATTTTCTTACATTTCTTTCTTCATTGTCTTTGAAATTCTTGATGTTTTTTGAACAAGGGGCTCTGCATTTGCATTTTGCAGTGGTTCTCACAAATTACATAGCTTTTCCTGTGTTACCTTTGGGAAATTATTTAACTACTGAGTCAGTTTCCCCAACTGTTAAGTGAGTCTATACGGAGGACATACATAAAGCACTTACTTGTAGGCACAGAGTATGTGCCCAGTCAGTGTTAGCCATCCATAACAGGACACTGGGCTTCAGTTTCTCCATCTGTAAAATAAACTGCTAGGTTAGCAGCTAAAATTTCCTCACTATGTCTATAACTTTCCCTAACCAATAGGAAAGCACTTTGGAAAATATAAGGGCTGCTATTTAAACATGAGGGTTCATTTTTTTTCTTTATGGTCCAGTTTTTGTTTTTTTTTAACATGTCCATGTTAATTTTCTCTGCTTGTAGCCTCAACCTGAAAACCTTGAAATTTTCAATCTCCCTTGAAAATTCTTACATAATGATTTTAACTCCTATTTAATTTATTTTAAATCTGCCCTTTTCAGTTGTAAGATGAATAAGGTCTGAGGATCTTATGTATAACATGGTGAATATAATTGATAGCACTGTGTTGTATAATTGAAATTTGCTAAGACAGTAGAACTGATATGTTCTTACCAAAAAAAAAAAAAAAAGATAAATATATGAGGTGATGGATGTGTTAACTAGATGGGGCAGGGATCCTTTTACAATGTATACTTATATCAAATCAGCACCATGTACACTTTATATATCTTACAGTTATATTTGTTAATTTTACTTCAATAAAGCTAAAAAATAAATGTGCTCTTTATTTAATGAATATAATATGTTAAGTGGGTAGATTTGGCCTGTAGACTCTCCCCAAGGGGTAGACGTTTTTTCAACCAACGTGGAAGATAAAGGTAGGAGTAAAGCGTCTTTGGGGGCGGGTTACTGGAGAGGACAGCAAGATCAAAGAAATGTTTGTGGTTCTGTTTTAAATGGGAGGAGTGGACCACATGCGTCACTGGAGATATAGGGATCTGGTGGAGACAGGACTGGCCCCCACAAAGTTGAGGAAGAAGATAATCGAAACACAGAATAGGGACCGACTTTGGAGAGGGTGAGGGGAACTTCGTCCTCTGAAACAAGCAAAAATAGGTTGAAGATGGTATGATATTTTTCTTTATTGTATACTGAGATACCTTAAAAGAAAAGAGGGCAATATCTTCCCTACTAAGTATCCTCCCTACTAAGTACCAACTATTTGTAAAACTCTGTAATCTTTTTGTGTCCTTGTCATTTTTACCAAAATGAACAGATGTTGGGTGATATTTTATTAAAGTCTTGCCTGCAGCCCACCGCAGGCCACACATTTATCATTTTTCATTTTTGATGGCTAGATTTTAGTCCTTCATTAATATATCAGAGTTTATTTAACCATTGATTAATTTAAAAACATTTGGGGAGCAGATTGTTCATTTGAAAGAATGAACTGATGCAGTTTCACATATTGCTCCTTTCTGTGTAGTACAGGGAAATTCTGAAGCTTTTTACCTGCCTTGAATTATTTCCATTCATTCTTCAGACTCAATAAAATCTAATTCATTTTCAGCCACTCATACCTATCTACTTGTTTGGCAATGTCTTCATGAACTTAAAAAATTTCCTTCAGTATTAGGTAAACTTTCAGGTGGTTAAAAACAAATTACCTTCTCTGCCTGCTTTACCTCTTTAGCTATGCTTTCTCCACTTAAATTTTTCCTATAATTCTTCTATATTGAAGCAACTTTACTTTTATAAATACGATTTAGCCACATTAAAGGTCTAGTACTGTCTAATGTATTTAGAATTAAAGATATAAATATTCCTAGGATTATTAAAATGCTGAATTAATTGTATGTCTATATATGTCTCAGTTTTGTATTACAGTTAAAATAACATTTATATTGACTTTTATTGAGATATAATTGACATATAACATCGTGTAAGTTTAAGGTGTACAACGTGTTGATCTGATACATTTGTATATTGCGATATGATTACCACTGTAGCCACTAACACCTCTTATCACAAAATAACGTTTAAAATCTAATGCCACTTTAAAAAATACCAATGCAAAATGCAGCCCGTCCTTCAACCCTGTTGAAAGCTTTTTTTTTTCTTTATAGTATAGGCTTTAATGAAACAAAATAATTAAAATAGCCAACAATGCTTTTTTTAAAAAAAGTATGTTTTAGAGGTGGACGGGTGGCTCAGTTGGTTAGAGTGTGAGCTCTGGGCAATGGGGCTGCCGGTTTGATTCCCACATGGGCCAGCGAGCTGCACCCTCCACAACTAGAATGAAATCAATGAGCTGCCGCTCAGCTCCTGGGTAGCGAGATGGCTGAGTTGGTTGGAGCAGGGGCTCTCAACTGTAAGGTTGTTGGTTGGACTCCTCCACTCCCGCAAGGGATGGTGGGCTGCGCCCCCTGCAACTAACAATGGCAACTGGACCTGGAGCTGAGCTGTGCCCTCCACAACTAAGACTGAAGGACAACAACTTGACTTGGAAAAGTCCTGGAAGTACACACTGTTCCCCAATAAAGTCCTGTTCCTCTTCCCCAGTAAAATCTTAAAAAAAAAAAAAAAGAAAGAAAGAAAAGAAACAGTACATTTTAAATGTAAAATCACCAGAAAGTACTGGGAGTGCCAAAAAATGTATACATATGACTTGTATTTATCTTTTGTAATTGGTATATATTGAGTATCACCATCTTAAATACAGTTTTTTCCTTTCTTAAAATGTGTATACATTTTTTTGGCACCCTCTGTATATAAAAGCTTTTTTTTTAATTTATTGGGGTGACAATTATTAGTGAAATTACATAGATTTCAGGTGTACAATTCTGTATTACATCATCTATAAATCCCATTGTGTGTTCATCACCCAGAGTCAGTTCTCCTTCCATCACCATATATTCGATCCCCCTTACCCTCATCTTCCACCCCTCACCCCCCTTACCCTCTGGTAACCACTAAACTATTGTCTGTGTCTATGAGTTTTTGTTTCTCATTTGTTTGTCTTGTTCTTTTGTTGTTTTTGGTTTATATACCACATATCAGTGAAATCATATGGTTCTCTGCTTTTTCTGTCTGACTTATTTCGCTCAGCATCATACTCTCAAGATCCATCCATGTTGTCACAAATGTTCCTATATCATCTTTTCTTACCACCGAATAGTATTCCATTGTGTATATATACCACAACTTCTTTATCCATTCATCTATCGAAGGACATTTTGGTTGTTTCCATGTCTTGGCCACCGTAAACAAAGCTGCAATGAACATTGGAGCACACGTGTCTTTATCTCTAAATGTTTTCAGATTTTTTGGGTAGATACCCAGGAGAGGGATTGCTGGGTCATATGGCAATTCTATTCGTAACTTTTTGAGGAACCTCCACACTGCCTTCCATAACGGCTGCACCAGTCTGCATTCCCACCAACAGTGTATGAGGGTTCCTTTTCTCCACAGCCTCTCCAACACTTGTTACTATTTGTCTTGTTGATGATAGCCATTCTGACTGGGGTGAGGTGATATCTCATTGTGGTTTTGATTTGCATTTCTCTGATGATTAGTGATGTTGAGCATTTCTTCATATGTCTATTTGCCATTCGTATGTCCTCTTTGGAGAAATGTCTCTTCAGGTCATTTGCCCATTTTTCAATTGGGTTGTTTGTTTTTTGTTGTTGAGTTGCATGAGTTCCTTGTATACTTTGGATATTAGCCCTTTATCGGAGGCACTGTTTGCAAAAATCTTCTCCCATTCAGTTGGTGGCCTCTTTATTTTGTAGATGGTTTCTTTTGCTGTGCAGAAGCTTTTAAGTTTCATATAGTCCCATTCATTTATTTTAACTTTTACTTCCCGTGCCTTTGGAGTCAAATTCATAAAATGCTCTTTGAACCCAAGGTCCATAAGTTTAGTACCTATGTTTTCTTCTATGCAGTTTATTGTGTCAGGTCTTATGCTTAAGTCTTTGATCCATTTTGAATTAATTTTGGTACATGGTGACAAATAGCAGTCCAGTTTCATTCTTTTGCACGTGGCTATCCAATTCTCCCAGCACCATTTATTGAAGAGGCTGTCTTTCCTCCATTGTATGTTTTTAGCTTCTTTGTCAAAAATTATCTGTCCATATTTATGTGGTTTTATTTCTGGGTTCTCAATTCTATTCCATTGGTCTATGTGTCTGTTTTTCTGCCAATACCATGCTGTTTTGATTATTGTGGCCCTGTAGTACAAGCCAAAGTCAGGTGTGATACCTCCATTATTGTTCTTTTTTCTTAAGATTGCTTTGGCTATTCGGGGTCTTTTGTGGTTCCAAACAAATCTGATGATTTTTGTTCTATTTCTTTGAAAAATGCCATTGGGTTTTTGATGGGGATTGCATTAAATCTGTATATTCCTTTGGGTAATATGGCCATTTTAACTATGTTGATTCTTCCAATCCATGAGCATGGAATGTCTTTCCATTTCTTTTTGTAGTCTCCAATTTCTTTAAAAAATGTCTTATAGTTTTCAGCATATAGGTCCTTCACATCTTTGGTTAAGTTTATCCCTAGGTATTTTATTCTTTTTGCTGCAATTGCAAAAGGAAATGTTTTTTGCATTTCTTTTTCTGAGATTTCATTGTTAGTATATAGGAATGCAATGGACATTTGTACGTTGATTTTATAGCCCACAACATTACTGTATTCGTTGATTGTCTCTAATAGCTTTTTGGTGGAGTCTTTAGAGTTTTCTATATATAGCATCATATCATCTGCAAAAAATGATCATTGAATTTCTTCATTCCCAATTTGGATGCCTTTTATTTCTTTCTCTTGCCTGATTGCTCTGGCAAGGACTTCTGACACTATGTCGAAAAGCAGAGGTGATAGGGGACAGCCCTGTCGTGTTCCTGAACGTAGAGCAAAGAGCTTCAGTTTTTCACCATTAATTATGAGATTAACTGAGGGTTTGTCATATATAGCCTTTATTATGCTAAGGCATTTTCCTTCTATACCTATTTTGTTAAGTGTTTCAATCATAAGTGGATGTCGTATCTTGTCAAATGCTTTTGGTGCATCAATTGATATAATCATATGATTTTTGTCCTTTATTTTGTTTATGTGATGTATCACATTGATGGATTTGCAGATGTTGAACCATCCTTGTGCCCCGGAGATGAACCCCACTTGGTCGTGATGAATAATCTTTTAATGCATTGTTGTATTCGATTTGCTAGAATTTTATTTAGGATTTTTGCATCTGTATTCATCAGAGATATTGGTCTGTAGTTTTCTTTTTTGTGCTGTCCTTACCAGGTTTTGGTATCAGGGTAATGTTGGCCTCATAAAATGAGTTAGGGAGTACTGTCTCTTCTTCAATTTTTGGAAGAGTTTGAGCAGGATTGGTATTAGATCCTCTTTGAAGGTTTGGTAGATTTCACTACTGAAGCCATCTGGTCCCGGACTTTTGCTTTTGGGAAGGTTTTGGATGACTGATTCAATTTCGTTATTGGTGATCGGTCTGTTTAGATTTTCCAGTTCTTCATGGTTCAGCCTTGGAAGGCTATATGTTTCTAAGAACTTGTCCATTTCTTCTAGGTTATTGAATTTGGTGGCATATAGTCCTTCATAGTATTCTTGGATGATCCTTTGTATTTCTGTGGTGTCGTGATAACTTCCCCTTTTACGTTTCTGATTTTGTTAATCAGTGTCTTCTCTCTTTTTATCTTAGTAAGTCTAGCCAAGGGTTTGTCAATTTTGTTAATCTTTTCAAAGAACCAGCTCTTTGTCACATTATTTTTTCCATTGTCTTTTTGTTCTCTATTTCATTTAGTTCTGCTCTGATTTTTGTTATTTCCTTTCTTCTGCTGACCTTGGGTTTACTTGTTCTATCTTTTCTAGTTCTTTAAGGTGTAACATGAGGTTATTTATTTGGGATTTTCTTGTTTCTTGAGATAGGCCTGTAATGAGATAAATTTCCCTCTTAAAACTGCTTTCGCTGCATCCCAAAAAATTTGGTAGGATGTATTTTCATTGTCATTTGTTTCTATGTATCTTTTGATCTCTCCTCTAATTTCTTCTTTGACCCAGTCTTCTTTAAAAGTATGTTGTTTAATCTCCATGTATTTGTGTTTTTCCTGCTTTCTTTTTGCAGTTGATATCCAATTTCAAAGCCTTGTGATCAGAGAATATGCTTGGTATGATTTCAATCTTCTTAAATTTGCTGAGACTGATTTTATGTCCCAATATATGGTCTATCCTTGAGAATGTTCCGTGTACACTAGAAAAGAATGTATAGTCTGATGTTTTAGGATGAAGTGCTCTATAAATGTCAATTATGTCCATTTCATCTAATGTGTCATTTAGGGCTGCTATTTCGTTATTTATTTTCTGTTTGGATGATCTATCCATAGCTGTCAATGATGTATTTAAGTCCCCTAGTATAATTGTGTTTTGGTCAATTTCTCCCTTTAGTTCTGTTAGTAGTTGCTTGGTATATTTTGGTGCTCCCTGATTGGGGGCATAAATATTGATAACTGTTATGTCTTCTTGTTGTATAGTCACCTTTACTATTATGAAATGTCCATCTTTGTCTCTTGTTATCTTTTTCACCTTGAAGTCTGTTTCATCTGATATCATTATGGCTACACCTGATTTTCTCTGGGTACCATTTCCTTGGAGTGTCAATTTCCACACTTTCACTTTGAGTCCATGGTTGTCCTTGTAGCTGAGATGTGTCTCTTGGAAACAGCATGTGGTTGGGTTTAGTTTTTTGTTTTTATCTTCTACTCTGTGCCTTTTTATTGGTGAGTTCAGTCCATTTACATTTAGGGTGATTGTTGATATGTGAGGATTTCCTGTCATTCCGTCTTTAGTTTTCTGGTAAGTCTGTGTCTCCGTTGTTTCTATGCCTTGTTGTTGTTGTCTATTATTTCTGTGTGGTGGTATTCTATGATGTTTCCCTCTGTTTCTTCTTTTATTACAGTATATATTTCAGTTCTGGATTTTTTTTGAGTGGTTACCCTTAAGTTTATGTAAAAGAAAGTTTGATATTTAGAGTATTCCATTTTCTTCAGCACGCTTACTTTCTCCTTTCCCATATTGCGGTCCAGGCCTTTACTCTCCCCCTTTTTATGTTTTGGTTGCCACAAATTGTCCCTGTTGATGGTGGTCGAATAGCCTCCTTTAGTATTTCTTGTAGTGCAGGTCGTGTATTAGAAAATTCCCTCAGCTTCTGTATGTCTGGAAAGGTCTTTATTCCTCCTTCATATCTAAAGGATATCTTTGCTGGATATATTATTCTTGGCTCATAATTTCTCTCTTTCAATAGCTTGAATATTTGGTTCCACTCCCTCCTGGCTTGTAGAGTTTCTGCTGAAAAATCTGATGATAATCTAATGGGCTTTCCTTTGTAAGTTACCGTCTTCTTTTCCCTGGCTGCCTTGAGGATTCTTTCTTTGTCGTTGATTTTAGACAGCTTCAATACAATGTGCCTTGGAGAAGGCCTGTTGGGATTGAGGCAACTAGGTGTTCTATTTGCTACTTGGGTCCAGTTCTGTCCACAAGTTTGGGAAGTTCTCATCGACAATTTGTTTGAATATATTCTCTGTTCCCTTCTCTCTTTCTTCTCCTTCTGGTATGCCCATTATTCTTATATTGCTCTTTCTGATGGAGTCAGAAAGTTCTTGTAGAGTTCTTTCATTTCTTTTAAGTCTCAAGTCTCTTTCTTCTTCCATCTGTGTAATTTCCATGTTTCTATCTTCGATGTCACTGATTCTTTCCTCCATCTGGTCAACTCTACTACCTAAGCTGGTTATTTCATTCTTAATTTCTTCTATTGAGTTCTTAATCTCCAGAAATTCTATTTGGTTCTTTTTAAAATTTCAATCTCTTTAGTAAAATGCTCATGTTGTTCTTTGATTGTGTTTCTGAGTTCATCGAACTGCCTTTCTGTGTTTTCTTGCATCTCGTTGAGTTTTTTCAGAATTGCAATCTTCAATTCCCTGTCATTTAATTCACATATTTCCATATCTTTAAGTTCCTTTTCTGGAGACTTTTCACTTTCTTTCTGAGCTGTCTTGTTGCCTTGGTTATTCATGGCAATTACTGATTTATTATTTATCTTCCTAGATATCTACAGGAGTGGCTTCTGCAACAGGTTTATAGGAAGAGGTCTTTCTTTTGTTTTCCAGTACTTGTTGGTAGAATGTTTTATTTTCTCTCCGACTGCAACCTTTTTTTTCCTCTCTCACATGGTAGTGCTATGGTTTCTCTGCACTCTTCCAGCTTCTCACGCAGTGGGGGGATTCCCTGGGAAACGGGCTTCTCTTCTGTTAATAGTTCGTCTAGGTCACAGGGCGCAGTGTCCATGTGGGTATGCAGAGAGCTTTTGAAGTTCCAAAGCTCTTCCAGCTCCAGATTCAGAGCCTGTATGTTTCAGCAGTTCTGTTTACTCCTGCAGGGATCCGCCCAGATAGGTGGGGCCAGGGGCGGGGTGAGTTGAGAGAGGTGGCCCAGAGCAATGGCGGGGACCACCACCACAGCCGGTCCTGCTTCCACAGCTCCCTCCCCTTTGCCGGAACTAGTTGGGCTGCGAATCTGTGTCTGCGGTCCACAGTTCTCAGAACAGCAAATATTCTGTTCTTTTGATCTGACACTGCTACTGTTCCGCTTCTAGCACCGGGCAGGTGGGGGCGGGGCGAGCTCTGGGAGGGTAGGGAGGGGGCGGCTAGTCTCAGTGCCTAAGGCTTCCATTCTCTGCTTGGCAGTGAGGGCTTAAACCACCGTTTTCAGCCTTCTTCCCTCAGTCTTTTCTCCGAGGTCTCTGCCGTGAGCGTTGGGTTCAGCCGTGTTATATGCTGCCCCCTCAGCCCTGTGGGCCATAAACGGAGCCCTAGCAGTCCGAGTTCTTCCCTCTCCTGCAACTGCGGTAGTTCTGGGAAGCAGCGAGCTCGGCGCACTGAGCTAGGTCTGCGTCCTGTGCCCGCGCGGCTCCGTCTCTGTACTTCTCCCTTCCCTCCTCTCCCGCTGGCGCGATTGCCTCATCTTTAGGTGAATTCGGTAGTGGACCTCTTCATCTTGCTTCTCTGCTCTGCAGGGAGTCCTTTGTGGAGTTATTGTTGTTCAATTAGTCGTAAATTGCAGGGGAGCTTTACAGAGGCTCACATCACGCCGCCATTTTGATTGAGATGTCATAAAAACTTTTTATCGATAAATAAACTTGTGATTTGAAACATTTTCAATCAAATGTCCAAAAGCAGTTTCACTTAATGGCAGAAATAAAATGGAGAAGTATTTATGAAAGATTTCCAAACAAATCGATTTAGATATAAATGACTAAAAATATATCTGAAAATTTTCAAAATCTGAAACTGAAATACTGAAAACATGCACTAAAAGTTACAAAATTGTCCTGGTCATACATGGAAGTGGCCAGTATGTAAAATGCGAATGACTGAAAACATGGATTTTTTTCTCCTATTTGTTGCTTTGACTAATTCACTTATAGGTAATAGAGTACCATAGCCTTAAAAACTGGTATTGTTTGTCTGGAGAATGAAATGTTGAGTTTTATTAGGACATCAATGGGTGCTTTAATTTATGATGAGGCTGAACATTTTTCAGTGTTCCTTCCTTGTCGGTATAATATGTTGATATCTTTTTGCCACTTACTTAGAGGAAAGTAGTATTAACTATCAGGTTGTATCAGATCTTTATTATTTTCTATATTAAGTTATTTTTCCATGAAAATTGTGCCTGCTTTTATCTGTATTGTTTTCTTTTTAAACTTTGTAATTTTTTAATCTGCTAAAAGCTTTATTTTCATTTAGTCACATTCATCACTCATGGATGATAATTTCTTCTTTTGCTTTGGTATTAATGAAATTCTGTCACGCACTGAGTATAAATGCACCATTCCATTTTCTTATAATTTTTCATAATTAGAAAATAGTTTGAATCCTTGACTCATCTGGAATGAATTTTAATCGTTTTCCCAAAAGCATTTATTGAAAGTTCCTTTCCCCAATGAGCCGTTATTTCTCACACTGTAATCCAAAGGCTGTGTGAATTCTTTTTCCACTATCGATTCTCTCACATAGTTGAAGCTGTTTGAATCCTATTCTAATTTAGGATTTCATGGTTAATGCATTCCTCTGTCTTTGAGCCTTATACATGTCTTTCTCTACTTTTTAATGTAGAAACTCAACCCTTATACGATGCCCTAACCAAAAAATAATGATAAAACAAACAAAAAGCCCTGCATCTTGAAATTACATTGAAAAATACCATGGGTATTTTAGTCATTTTTCCACACTTCAGCCTTAGTGTCTCAGTCCTTGCAGATTTTTATTCAATTTACTATTTTTTTAAAATGACGTTTTTAAGCACAAAGGTCGTCTTTCAAGATTTAGGATGCAAATCCAAATATTACTAAATTCATTTCTTTCTATTACTAGCAGCCAGAGAACAGCAGCTGTTGGATTTTTGAGAAAATAGCAAAAGAACCCTAAGAAGAATGTATCTGGGCTACGGTTAATTGTGTTCAAGCTAAAGACAAGGCTGAAGCCAATATAATAAACCTTTTCCAGATTAAATTCACCAAACTCTCAGTGACATCATTAAGGAAATTAGTTCAAGTCCTTGTATCCAGTGTTCTTTGCCTCTGAATGTTTCGTGATGCTTCTAACTGGAGCCAGTGAGTCACACATGTGAGGGAGCCTGGAGGAATTATACTGGCCTTGGTGGCAGTTCCTCTCTTCCCGTGCTCTGCCATTATCACCAAGAGTAATTTCTTCTTGTTTTTGGCCTCCTAATTTTGAGCTGTTTTTCAGAGTGGCAACAGAGACCAAACATTGTTTTAAATGCAGGTGACATTTAGGAACGAAATAAATTGAAAGTTTTAAGAATAAACGTTTTAAAATCCCTTTGAATGTTTTGTATGGCTGGGGGTAACCTAAATGTAGAGAAGCCCCTTGCCCTCTGTGGTAAACTTATGTCTACTTTCAGGATTTCTTTTTGTATTCCATCAAATAACATCATATAAAACAGGATGGGGAATTAATTTTTTTCTCTAGCAAGGGCCACTGACCCACTGAAAGAATTCAATTAAGGGTCATAAGTTTAAAGAAATCTTTTAACAAGTAAAGAAATATAACATGTTCCATTCATCTGGTTTTAAAATTAGGAAAAGGGAACATAAAACCCCCTATTCTATAAATGCAGCAAGTAATTTACAAGAAGTACTTGGGTTTTATGTTATTGGCAGTTAAAAGAGAAACAGAGGAGAAGGAAAAAGGGGTATTCTGAGTTACATATACATAAAGGCTGGTCCCCTCTAAAAAGCATAGGAATAGAAGCAGCCAGATGCCAAACTTTGCTATTGAAAGCATTATAGAAGTTGCGGTGCAAGTTTCTATGCATGTGTGGAAAACTATTCCACAGATACAGAATACCAACTATTTATATTATTGTTCAGCTCTCACAAATTCTTGCCTCTGTTTCTGTTTGTGTGTGTAGAGAAAGAATATTTTCACATTGCTTTTATCATTGGTTTTACAGTTTTTGTTTTTGTTGTTGATGGACTTTTTTTTAGCTAACATTATTTTGTATATTCATTTCCATGTACCAGGTAGCATGATACAAACATTTATTTTAATAGCTAAATTAAATAATATCACCTAAGTTCCTTGAGATCAAAGACTGCCTGTTTTGTTTGTGTGCATATCGCTCAAAATGAACAATCAGTGAATGAGAGGGAATAAATGCTGTGTCAGACTTGGTTTAATCACATTTCTGGGATTAAAAAAAATTATGAATACAGCTGTGACAAACATCTTTTGTACAAAGCACCCTTTTTCTATGTGAGAGGAGAGGTCTAATTCTGGGGGGACCTGTTCCTGACCTTAGAGTACTGAATCAGACAGTTGGTTTATGTGGTCATATAGTCAACAGTGTCTTGAGTGTCTTCATTATCCCAATAGCCCTGCAGTTGTTTAGCTTTATCTTTATTTTTACTAACTCAGTGGGTGAATGTAGTACTAAATAATCATTTACTTGTGGTTCATTTGGTTCATTCCATTTATATAAACCATCTGTCTTTAGCGTCTTATTCTAAGGAACTTGGGCATTACCTTTATATTTAGGTGACAAGCTTTTTGTACATTGTATTGTCACATTACCGAGGTAAAATTGACAGGGTTTGCTAACTATCCAGGTTGAAATGAAGGCCTAAATGTTTCTGCACTGTTAAGCTGTGGTCTTGGCCATACTTAGTCCCCATAATATATATGTGCCTAGTTAGTAATTCTCAGGTTAATTTTTGGGTGGTTGTTGCTGTGGTAAAATGGATTTCTGTCTAGTTGTATTTGGTAAGTGCTTATTATTAGAGTGGTAAGGCAATAAATGTTTGAGATTTTATCATAATTTGCCCTTTGTTGAACTCTTTATTTTTAATTTTGTTTCTTGACTATCTTGGTCTTTTAGGTTATACAATTATGTAGTGTGCGAATTGTGCTGTTTTAATTTATCTCCTTATATTATTCATTTTTCATATTTGATTACAATGGTCAAATTTTCTAATATGGTTAATTAAGAATGGTTATTAGATATCTTGTGTGGTTTTCTTCTTTTTTTAGACGAATACCTCTAATGTGTCTCCTTTAAGAATAGTGTTAACTCCTTTCTGACATAATCATATTTATTGAAATCTATGTAACGTTACTAACAATTGTCACCCCAATAAACTTTAAAAAAAATACAAGGAGAAATTAACAAAGGAAGACAATATGATTTATGTGTATTATGTAAGTAAATAAATATGACATATGGAGAATTCCAATAAAAAAAAGAAAATCCTTTTACTTTTAATATCAGAAATGAATGTTGAATTTTCTATTTTTTTACCTTATTGACTCACTTAATTTTATTTTTACTATTTTTCTTGTGAATCATTGGTATCATTTAAAATCAGTCTTGTAACCTCAGGCTAAAACCAACTAACTATTGAAGAACAATTCTTTTAAAGTACTAGTATAGGGTTTGCTAAAATTTCATTTAGCATTTTGCATTTGTGTCCACAAATAAGACAAATCTATAATTTTCCTTTTGAGATTTTAGCCATAAGTCAGGTTTAGTAATCAAGCTAGCATTCCCCTCATGAAAATGAATTTGCTAGAATACTTTTAGGAACCATTTGTGTAATGGGATTATTATTTATTTAATATTTAAACACTTAAGTGCCATTTTTGTTTCTTTTGTCATTTGTTGATAATATTGCTTATTTCTTTGGGCTATTTAGATTCTTTATTTCACTTTGGGTACTTGGGCTTTTTCTTTTCAAGAAAGTTATTCCTTTCATTTTTTAAAATGCATATTTTCATATGGAGCTACCTAAAACTACATCACTTTTTCATTAACTGTATATCTTTCCAGTCAATAATTTGTGTGCTTTTCTTTTGTTTAATTGAACTAGCAGTTTATCAATTTTTTCCCTTTTTCTGCCACCCCCCCCCCTTCTGGTTTTCTCAGCCTAGTTGTGTAGGACACAGCTCCCTGGCCCATGCTGGTATAATGTGCCTTGCACTCCCCTGGTCAGATGACTACTCACGATGGTGCTCTGGCAGTACACAGTAGCCCACGGCCTCCCAGCTCCAGGGAGAGCTGTTGTTCACAATCTTAGCTGTAGAGGGTGCAGCTCACTGGCCCATGTGGGAATCGAACCGGTGTCCTCAGTGTTAGGAGCACAGTGCTCCAACCACCGGAGCCACCTGGGCCGGCCCAGTTTATCAATTTTATTAGTTGTTTTTAAACTGCCCCTTTCTTAAGGTAAGCATGTAGAGCTATGGATATACTATTTAGATTCACTATTTTAAATAGTTGCTTACTTTTTTGATTCAGATGTCATTTCAGAGAGATGTATTTTTACAACTTCCATGTAGTTTGATTGTGTTCTTATATCCCATTTCTTATCTTACTGCCTTGTGCTGTGTGAAATTCTTGCCATTTCATATTTATTGAGAAGGTCTTTGTGTTTCAGTATATGATAAGTTATTGTGAAAAAACTTTTTCCCAAAATTTTCCACTTGAAAAATTATGATAAACCTGATGATTATATTGTATTGACTGTTTTGTTTCGGTATACTGAATTCTTTCATTGTTTTTATTTCTAATTTAATTCCTCATATTCAAATAATGGAATAATCGCCAACTGGGATTGCATTTTCTTTTATTTACTGAATATTTAAAATTTTATTATCTGGTATTTTGTGTATCATTTTACAATGTCTTTGTTTTTTGGGGTTTAAAGTTTGCTTTTATTTTTCCAGATTCTGTGACTAATGTCTTGCCTTTTAATTTGCATAAGTGAACCTAAAAGGAGTGGCCATTTTTAACATGTATTTTTATAACAAGTTAGGGTCAGATTTTATTTATTCCAGTCTATAACTATCTTATTGTATTTCATGCATAAAATTTAGCATTATAATTACAGTATCCTTATCGGAGGGGAATATCTTCCAAGACCCTCAGTAGATGCCTGAAACTGAGGATAGTACTAAACCATATACCAGGGGTGTCAAAAAAATGTATACACATTGACTTGTATTCGTCTTTTGTTATCGGTACATATTGAGTATTACAATTTTAATATAGTTTTTTCCTTTCTTAAAATGTGTGTACATTTTTTTTGGCACCCTCTGTATATATACTATGTTTTTTCCTATACACACATACCTATGATCAAGTTTAATTTATAAATTAGGGACAGTAAGATATTAACAATAACTACTAATAAAATAGAACAATTATAATATACTATAATAAATGTTATGTGAATATGGCATTATTTGATTAAACGCAAACACTGTGATACCATCACTGATAATTGAAAAGACTACTAAGTGACTAAGGGGCAGGTAGCCTATACAGTGTGGATTCACTCAACAAGGGGATGATTTATGTCCTGGGTGGGATGGACTGGGATGGCTTAAGATTTCATCAGGCTACTCAGAATGGTGTGCAATTTAAAACTTATGGATTGTTTATTTCTGGAATTTTCCATTTAATATTTTCAGACTGTGGTTGACCGCAGGTAATGGAAACCTTGGAAAGTGAAACTGCAGATAAGGGGGGGGCAACTATTGTATCTTATATTTTGCTCTTAACCATGAACTTTCTTTTCTTTTTAAATCATACTATAGTAGATTTGATGAATGGCTTAATAATGTGAAAATGTAGCCTTAATTCCTTAATTTTGCTTCACTATTGCTTCAATTTCTTATTGCTGTGTCCAGTGATTCTTTTATTTCTAATAATCTAATGGTTATTTGCCATATCTAGTCTTTCTTACGTACTTGTTAAGCCATCCATCGTATTCTGTTTGTGTTTTATGCTATCTTAATTGCTGATATTTTCACCCTATCCTTGTGCCTTTATTTACTTTCAGTATTATAAAACTTTTTAATTGGACCTGGTTTGCTTTTTTAAAAATCATAGTAATTGAGTCCTATCTTGATTACGCTTTATTAATAATACTTGTTATTCTTTGAGATTTAAAAAAAGTTGATGTGTTTAATTTCAAAGGAGCTTTTTTGCCATCTGCCTACATGTTTGGTTTCTTAGACAGCTTTAGTTAGTCATTTTCTCTATTATTAACAATTAACCTTATGGAATTTATTTTCCAGAACATGAAAGTAAATTGCTTTTCCCTTAGTCAAATGTATATAAGAATTTGTTTAAATTTTAAAAATCCTTTGGGTCTTTTAATCTGTATATTAGCAGATGTGATATTTAGCTCATTCATATGTGGTAAATCTTTAAGGATAATTAAGAGTTTCCCTTTGCATTTGTAGTTTAATTTTCCGTCCTTTCTCATTTTTAATTCAGAAAAAGAAGTCAGTTTTGGAGAAAATACTTAAAAATCTACCTTCCTGTCTACACTAGCAGATCTAGTAAAATGTCTTATAGTTTAGCAAAATGCACAAGTTTTTTCCTAAAAGCAGAGTGTCTGTATTTTGTCTTCCAGCTTGCTTTCTCTGTAATCTAACATTTAAAATTAAAATTATGTAAATAAATATATATATATATATATATATATATATATATATATATATATTCAATCAACTCTGTCTATGAATGGACAGTTTGTAGCTAAGTGTACATCCCACCTGCTTTCCTCCTGCTACCTATCTGATTATCTGATATTTTGGAAAATGCTTTCCCCCCCGTTAGGAATAAAAATGAAAAGTACAGCTGGGAGCATAAATGGACTTTTAAATATGAAATGAATTTTAAATTATCTGCTCTTTTTAAATGAAATGACCCCTGCCACACTTCCTACCTCATTCAAATTCATCTGAAACATTTCATTTTTGGTTAGCATAATCAAAACTTAACAATGATACAGTATAAAAAATAATTATATATTTTTTCCAAAACAATCCACATGAATCCTTTTTTTCCCTCTTTCTAGTAACCTACCTCATTTAGTTATTTTAAAAGATACTGATTTTAAAATATTGTGCTTAGGCAAGGTAGCACTTCCTGCACAAAACATAATGATTACCTTGAGGTTCATAAACATTCTGAGAGGGGGAGAAATGTTTTCTGGTCATTTCTAAAATGATAGGGTAAATAAAAAGTTTAATAAGTTTCTTTACTGCAGGACTTCCCCTAGTTTTTCACATGTTTGTGTATTTCCCAAACTTTTTTTTTTTTTTTTTTTGACCATAGGACAATCCTACTTTTTAAAAAATTAGGAACACAGTAACATCTCATAGAACCAGTGTTCCATAATTCACAGTTTAGAAAATACTGGTCTAAGGAGTATATATTTGTACTCATTCAGAAGAGGCTACTGGACTTGATAATCTTCAAAAAATAAGTATATAATAAGGAACAATGCAAGGCACATTCAGGAACAGTTCACATGGGTATAGTAGAGGCCAAAAGCTTGAGTGCTGATGAAAGAACCAGCTTATATTGCCAACTCATTCTTGAAATGATATATTCTCATCCTCACAGGTGCTCCCCACTCGACCCCATGTCTCTAATGTATTTCATTGGCAAAAGTCCATTGACATTGCCTGTTTATTGAACTTTCTAGAAGTGTGATATCTTAGGAGACTGCAGCCCCATAATCCTTCCTTATCTTCTAAACCTGTCCAAGGTTGTTGGTAGTATACTCTATCCTTAGGTGCTTTATCTTCTATAGCCTCTTGTGAAGGGTAAACAATGTATTTCTTATACAAGATAGATGGTAGCTTATCTGGTAAGACCTTCTCCCAACCAGATTCTGGGAGCAATTTGTCTGTATATCCTTTTGGAAAATTACTAACAATAATATGCTTACATAAAAGCAGTCTATTAAATAATTCTTATTAAATTCATGAGAATCACCCCCTGACAGGTACAAATATGGCAAGGGTGAAAAAATATCACTGCCCTTCACATAAGATACCCTTGGAAGTACTTAATGTGCTATAAACTGAATGTTAACAGACCAGTGGCATTATAATTGTAAACTTTATATGAGGACACTTTCAAGGCATAATAAAACATTCTGCCTGGAATTCCCTAAGCAGAGGGCATCTTAATTAGACTCTTTTAAATCTCAGGTAACATTTTGTTGCCTGTGCCCATAAGAAGGAGGCAAAGGGAAACATTGCTACTTAGACCTTTACAAGAAAGGCCTCTCCCCCACAGTGTCCTCTGCAGGTGGCCATTTTAACATACACTAACTCCAGTGCAGAGAAATCAAGATAGAAACTATGTACTGATGGGCATTTCGGTTGTTTCCATGTCTTGGCTATTGTGTATAGTGCTGCAATAAACATAGGGGTGCATAAATTTTTTCGAATTAGAGTTTTGGATTTGTCTGGATAGATACTCAACCGAAATGCCCATTGGTAGATGACTGGATTAAGAAACTGTGGTACATTTATACAATGGAGTATTACGCAGCCATAAAGAAGAAATAAATCTTACCATTTGGAACAATATGGAAGGACCTAGAGAACATTATGTTAAGTGAAATAAGTCAGACAGAGAAAGACAAATACCATATGATCTCACTTATATGTGGAATCTAAAGAAAAGAATACATGAATTAATTAATCAGAAGCAGTCTCAGAGACATAGAGGAAAAACTGAGGGTTGCTTGATGGGAGGGGGGACAAAGGGGAAGGTGAGGGGATTAGAAAGCCCAGTCGGTAACCACAAGATTGCCACGGGGATACGAAAGTCAATTTGGGGAATGTAATCAATAATGTCGTAAAGATTTTGTAGGGTATCCGATGGACACTTGTCTCATTAGGGAGACCACCTCAGGGAAGATGTAGATGCCTGATCACTGCACTGTACACCTGAAGCTGAAGCTGAGCAATAATGAATGTCAACTATAATTATATATATATATATATATATATATTTACAAGAAGCAGAGTACAACGTTAGGAATACAGGCGGTGGAAATGTAATGGCTGTGTGAAATGTCAGAGGGGTAGTGGATGTGGGGAGGGGGGTTATCACTGTGTGAGGGATATAAATGATAAATGTCTAACTATTACATTGTTTTGTACACCTGAAACTAATAAAAAGTGTTAAAAATAAATAAATAAATAATTTTTTTAAAAAGAAAACACTGGAAAAAATTGAAAATTAAAAAAAAAAAAAAAGGTCCACGGCTGTCGCTATAAATAAACGTATGTCAATGACTTAGCTCCCATGTGAAAAAAAAAAGAAAGAAACTATGTAGGTTAGTTTATAGATTATACAGATTTGATGAGGTCCAGATATATAGTCTTGGTGTTTAAAGTGTTACTTTCCTAGACATTTCTTGCTTCCCATATTTATATCCCTGGCCCCACTTCACCCCCCAGAAAAACCCCTCCATCATCCAAGTAATTCAGTGTTTTGGGTTCCCCACATTCCTTGCTAGCCTGTCTTGTCATCCTTGGTCAAGGCTTAGCTTTCTTTTCTTTTCTTTTTTAGTTTTTCCTTTTAGAGAAGCAAGGTCCCTTTGTGGCTGGCCTCTAGCAAGAAATCGTAGAGTTCTTTGTCCTCTTTCACCACCAGATAGCCAGTGTCTCTAAACTTTGCCCCTAGTTCTATAATGCTACTGTCCACACCTCAGGCTAGGGGGGATTCAAATTCAGCCTCCTCACCGGATTTCCAAATTACTCTAATCCCTGTATTTCCCAAGAGATCTGTCTCCTTTCCAATGAAACCCAACCAACTGCTGTCAGGCTCTGCCCTATAAAATAACTGCTTTCTTCATGTCACTTTCTTATTCATGAATCTAGGACCACTTTCCAATGCTTATTGTCTCCACGGTAAATTCCTCCATGTGCTTGGGTTTCAAGGCCTTTGTTATCTTGTCTCACCTCATTTACCCATCCTTGACTCCCCCACCTCTCCTGCACACCTCAGCCCTTGACTCAGACAGATCATCACTCTCCTCGACTGGTGCTTCTCAAAAGAGCTGTGCTGAGAGACCCCGTTATTTGTATTTGTATTTTCTTCTAACTTCTAACCCATCATGGATTGATACTTTTGTATAATACAATAAAGATCATTAGGCAAATGAAATTATAAACCCGCATAAAATATAAGCTTCATATTTATTATTAGATTCACGAGACATAAAACTACTCTGTCAAACTGCTATAAAAGTTTCTAAATGCTCATTAATTTCTGGACTTGTCTTGGTGAACACTGGTAATAACAAGTTGGGGACCGGCACTAAGCCTTGAACCACACTTGGAGTAGTACTACTCTGCCTCCTGCTGATCTCACTGTCTGCCTGTCCTTTGCTTAGACCTACCTGCCCTAGCTGGGAATGCCTTATCTCTGTCTCAGCAACCTGACCTGCTCATGCTAGAAGGCCCAGATGGTGTGCCCCCTCCCACCCCACCCCTGTAGCTATACTAAGCTGTACTGAATATACCCCTTCCTTGAACTGCTGCAGTTAATACCGCACTGCTTAGCCCCTGATTTTATTAGCACTGTATTTTATTTTTTCTATAATAGACCCATCTCTATTAGTATGGCCCACCTCCTGCCTTCCCAAGTAGCCTGAAATCCTAGAGTATAACATGTGTCTTCCAAAAAAAAAATATTTTGGCACTTAGCCATATAAGTCTCTCAGTACGTATTGGTTAAATGAATAAATGAATGTTCTATCCAAATAAAAATAAATAACATTTTTATCCTGGCACCAAATTTGTCTTGCACAATACATAGTAGGTACTTGATTAAGCCATGTATTTTTAACGTATATTAAATTGATTATAGTCTGGGCACATGCAGAGTACTCACAATATTGCCCTGTTCCATAACCTTTTGGCCACTGTATGCGGTTGTAACTATGGCACAGGTTTTGGTTGGGTGTCTTGCCTCTCATTGGCATTTTCTGCTGATTCAGACCAGTTGTTCCTGGCCCTGAAATTATGATTCCATGGAGTGTTACATGTTAAGAATGTTGTGAAACTTCAAAAATTGATCCTATTTACCCAATTTTATTAATTTCTGTTACACATACACACACCATGCTATGCTTTGTTCCTTTAGAGGTTAGAGGAAACTTTAAACTGAGGTAGTTTTACAGTTGCCCCAAATTTGGAAATTGCCAAATTAGCCTATTTCCGGTTAAGTGGCTCAGTCTGCACACCCCTTAATCAATGAATAATTTCTCCCTTATGCGTTTAGGTGCAAGGTTGGTTCTTATCGTCCATGCAGCAGTACTTACGTTTCCATCTCAAACAGTGAGTGTACTCCAAACGACCGGAACGCTATGCCATTTAAGTATTTCTGCAGCAAGGTATTTAATGACGCTAGTAGTTTAGTCAAAGGATGCTGGGTAGTTTTTTAACTTTTCTATTAAAATATAACATACGTACAAAATAGCATGCAAATCCAAAGTTGCAGCTCAGTGATTTATCACAAAGTGAACATGCCTCCATAACCAGGGGTGGTGAGAATTTGGGAACTTCCTTTCTTTCACAATCCCAATGATGGTTTCTTAAACATATGGCACTATGGAGTGTACATTATGAAGTGTAAATTGTAATCCGTGTGCAGAGGTGCTGCTCAGTTGAATGAATTAAGCCTTTGACTTGTCTCATTGTCCTGGGAGCATTGACGCCAGCTGTCTGGTAGCACAAATTCTGACAACTGCCCAAATCTATAGGGTCTTTCAGTTCATTTTTTTTTTTTAAAAAAAGGTTTCCAGGTGTTTTAAATTATATTTAGTTGTCGTTAGTGGCAAATTTATGAGCTGGCTGGCTACATCTTCTCAACTTGTGCCACAGAATCTGCAAAAGGGTCTTGGGGTCGGTCTCCCCTTCCCCGCTATTTTTTCTCTTTTTTTTTTTTTTTGGCTTCTAAAATTTCAGCTTGGAAAAATTACAAAAGGGTACCCATATTCCCATTTTCTCACTCCTACTATTTTCTTTGGGCTTTCAAAGGATGAATTCTGACAGTGTTTCATGCATCCTACCTTAGGAACAGACACAACCCTCATGAAGTACATGTGCTAGGAAACCTGCCTGTTTTCTTCTTCAAGGTCCTATGTGGTTTGTAGGGCTGGCATTTTAATCAGTACCCACATTAACATACCCAGTGACTATCCAGGTGCATCACTGGCAGAATCTCTAAGACCTCTGTTTAGGAATAAAAAAGCACAAAGAGAAGAAATACTTAAATGTTGTGGTCTGTGTCAAAGAGAAAAATGGTCACAGTGCTAAAATCGATGGCAACAGAACTAGCACTTTGCTAGGACAATGTGCTGAGTTCTGTACATTGTTTTCTTCATTTTCCCCCTAGTGGTAATTTCTTAACTCAATGATATATTAACCTTGTGGCAAGCCAGCAACTCTTTTAGATTGTTTTTAATGCAAGTTATTTGCTTTTCCTTGTGATTAGTTAAGGGATGTATTGAAATTATAAAGGTTTACATATATGCGGACCTATAATTTTTCCTTGGTTTCTAATGTAGTTAATTAAGGCCCACAAAAACCTCAATGTTGCAGTTACTCTTAGGCAGAGTACAATAGGGTGTGAGACTTGGTGTGCTGTTGATTCCTTGAGCTAACTAGGAAGGGCTTGTTACTTGGTGGCTGCTGGGTGATGGGATAAGCAATACAATAGCTTGAACAGATTTAAGTATCCAGCAAAACAAGTTAGGAAGTGAGATCCCCTCCCCACCCCCTTGAACTTCTGGCATCAGAAAAAGATGTGCTGGGCCCCAGTGGATTTGGGTCTCTTCCTCCGTTGGCTTGAGCCCTAGATTCTAGGCATTTAAGGTTTCCTCTCCACACCCACCTTCTCCACCACCAGGGTCAGCCTCAGAGCAGCATTTCCCCAGGGACCTGAAGAGGAAATGTTTCCGGTTGTCCTTGCTTTTTAATTTAAGGCCTTTGTTTAACCTGGTTGCTGGGGGGAAAAAAAACAGTTTTTCACATTTAAGGGAGGTATCTAGCTGGATTTTGTGCTCCTTTGTTACTAAAGTTCTAAAATTGCAGACTTGTAGTATCATATGATGTGTGTTTTTCATGTGTTAAATTCCAAAAGGGGCAGAGAGGAGTCAGGAGGGGGCCCAGAATGTCCTGAATCTCATGGGCTCTTCTCGGTTGAATATGTGATCATGGAGGAGAGAAAAAAAGAGCAGAGTTTTCGAATCATATAGTTCCAACATTAATCATTGTATGATCAAAAAGCATTTATTGAATACCCATTATGCGACTAGCACTGTGAAAGAGGATACAAGAGATAAATGTCCTAAACCCAGTTTCTCTTATACTTATTATTCAAGAAATAATGAAGGGGGTGGGGAATGAGAGTATAATTACAAAGTGAGTAGCATTGTCCAACCAGAGTTTAGGAAAAGCAGAGTATCACGAAAGAAATGAGACTGAGCTGGGCCTTTAAGACAGTGAACATTTGGACACGTAGAAAGGGAGGGGGACAATCCAATCTGGCTCAGTAACACAAATATGGTTAGGGGTGGGTGGATAGCTGACCATGAAGAAATTGGCTTGATGGGCAAGAGGACTGTGGAGAGTCTGGGAAGCAGGGTGGGGGAGTCTGACATTTGAGTGTCACCAACAGTAGGGACCTGTCTTAGAGAAGAAGAACAGATAATGAAAGGTGTAAAGCAGCCGGGTCCAGACTCCAATAGGAAAGGTGGGGATAAAAAGTAAAGGAACAAATCTAAAACACTGCAAACCAGAAGTTTGGACTTGGTAACAGATTAAATACATATAGGAGGGAGCAAAAGATAATTAACATTCTAAATCGGTAAGCTCAAAATAGCAATAGTAATTGCAGATAATTTTGGGGGAAGGAAATTTACTTTGGGGGAAGGACATTTACTTTGGGGAAAGGCAATGAATTTCGCTTTAGGTATGTTTTTTAGGTGTCAACCTTCTTATTTTGTGATAAATGGTTTGAAATATCCTGTGACTTGAATTGAAACCAGGAATAGATACTTTGAATTTATTTGAGAACGATGTCTTCTGAAATCCATAATAGAATTCAGAGAGAGATGATTAGAAAGCCGAAGATATATTTTTACCAGTGGGGGGCGGGGGGCACACACACAGTAGGAACCTTGAAAAAGGAAGAGGTAGCAGCAAAGACTGAAAAGAAGGAAAGATTGGAGAAGGTAGTAAGAGAACCAGACAACTATACAGTATACTATAATATAAACTAAGACAAGGGCATTTCAAGAATTAGGGAGTCACCTTATGTGAGATGCTACAAGAAGAAACTGAGAAGAGTAGGAAGTTTTAAAAACTTCCCGTTAGCTGTGTTAGGTCCTAGTGTATGGTAAGCCCCTTTGACCATGTAAAGTTAGAATCTCACTATAACACAACCTATACTAGTGCAGCAATTGATACACCCTTATTCAGTGTTGTGCTCCATTCTAAGAGGGTAGATATTCCTAGAAGAATCTTACCCTTGACTCCATTCTGCTGCATAAACCCTAGGGACAGCATAAGACAAGGTTTATGCATTTTTCTCTTCAAATATACAAGTATACAATAGGTCACAAAAGTTAAACACGATTGGGTGAACTCTTCCACAGTTTCAGCAGACTTTTTTTCTCCCCCAAACAAATGTTTATTTATATTACCGTGCGTATGAAGCAGCTAAGATGCAGAGGTGTCAGCCACTTGGCTTTAAGACTCAGATCAGGCCAGTGAAAGGGTTGGAACTAGAATCCAGTTTCCCAGATTGTTTAATTTGTTTCTTCTTCTCTAGCCGATTGAGAGAATAAAGATTCATCTCCAACTCAATATAGCTGGCCTCTTGGCCCTAAATTCAGATCAAGACTTATTTATAAGAGTATATTTTAGATTTACAGATTGAGGTGTAGGCATTATTTGTCATGCTAGTAGTCAGCACGTCTTGGGAGGGTGGTTAGGTGGAACAGTGACTGAAGGATGGAGTGTATGTCCCAAAACCTGACACACCCAGAAATCTTCCTGGATTTGTAAATCATTTTATCTATAGCTTCTTGCACAATAATGGCAAAGGGGAAATAATTTGAATAGCTGCTGATAAGACATTTTTGGAGCCTCCAAATGGCAATACTTCAAACAGAATGGGAGCAGCTGTACTCAGGGTAAAAGCAAACAGATTTATTTCACAGATAGTTAAGGAGTCTCTACACTGTATATGAGGCCTCCAAGCAATGTCAAAGTCAGTTTCTTCCCTTAGGGGGAGATAAGGCACAAGGCAAATAACTCCAATACAAGGCAGGATGTGTGTAAGTGCTATGTGAGCCACTCAGAGGAGAGACATTCTTAGAGCGCAAAGGCTTGACAGCTCTCAAGAAAAGCACAAAGGAAGAGATCATGAATCTATTCATTCTGCCAGTCCTCCAAGTTGTAAGACGTAATAAGTTTATGTACCAAATGAATGGTGTAACTGTGTCTATTTTTAGAGGAGACTGGAGCTCATGAGTAAAGTCCTTCCAAGTTGTCGTTTTTTGTTTAAATTTCCCTTGAGCAATAAAATAAAATCCACTCCACTGCCAGTTTTATCATGTGTTGTATCTTGGTTTTAGAGCTACAGGGGTTGGGAAATGAGGGGGAAAACTAGTGTTTCATGTTGGGAACACCAGCACAGGATAGGTAGCTTTCCTAGAATTAAGGGTAGCAAAAGCATATTCAATGCCTTGGTGTCTGTGCGGCAAACAGCATTCTGTTGTTTAGAGCTTTGCAATACGTGACCATTTCAGCAAAGGATGCTAAGATTCCAAATACCTAGTTCTTAGCCCAAGACATTTTCTGTGTGTTAATACCGGAATCCTAGGCATTTTCTGATGTAACCCCGCCCTGGCTTACTCATCCAAGTTCTACAGAGTGCTTAAAATATCCCTCACGCTCATCTCATTTATATTGGCTCAGCTACCACCTCATTCAAGCCTTATTCCCAACACTCACAAGATTCATCTAACGAAACACCACATAGAATGAGTTGCCAATTCCTGCTCTTGAAATCCACCAAATCCCTCCTCAGCCCCTCCCACTGTCACTTCCTTTCTCACCTCTACTCAGCTCAGCGCAGGCCTTCCTGAATTCTCTCATCTGTTGCTTGTGAAAGCTGAGCTTTTACACTGATCTCCCTAGGGCCAATCCATATTTCCACTTGTTGCTAGACTAAACTTCCTGAAGAAGCATTTTGTTCTCCTACTTACAAACTTTGGTAACTGCCCAGGGCGGGCAGCTGTGTTTCACAGGAATCCCAGTCATTTTCATACTGTCTTTACAATCTTCGTGTCCATCTGGACTTGCTGTCTTCCTTTAAATCAGCTCATTTTAAAAATTAAACATCTATTCTAGTTTCATCTCAAGCAGTACACTTCGGACAAACATGAGTTGGAGTTAGTTTTACTTTATTCCTCTTCAGCCTTCAGTAGTCACGTTGATTAAGAGAAACACCGTCAGTGAGCCACCTAAAATTCCCTCTCCAGAATGGCAGCTCACCACACAGATGGTCTAACTCATTTTTATTCTTGCAGCATTTAAGGACCACAGCATAGCTTTGACCTTATTCACCCCTTCTTCCTGACAGAACTCTTCACTCCAGGCAGACTGGTTTATTTGTGGCCTCTTAGCTTAGCACCTTTACCATTCTCCTCCCTACCTTCTGGAATACCCTCCTCCACCTCCTTTTTCTCTCCACATGTCAACGTCTTTCCCATCCTCTTTGGTCACTCTTCATTCCAATTCATCAGGTCTGCAGCAATGTCTCTCCTCTCCAAATTCCTGCATTTTGCATCTACTGCCTTGTATCAGTAGTTCAGCATTTCGTTTTATCTGGCTTAATTCTGTTATCATGGCATCATAAAGTCTCAGAGTTGGGATGGAGCTTAGAGAACTTTTCATAGAACTCTTACTTGGTGTAGACACTTCAAGCTCCTTGAGGACAGCAGTCATATTATACATATCAAACCCCAAATGTACATCTCCTTTTTAGGGTCTTCTTGACTCTGGCTGCTATTAAATAGCCCATTCATTATCTCATGATGTTTTAGGAGCTCCTTATCTAGCTTATTCTGATCATCACCAGTGCTTCCACCAGCGGTATGAAAGTCACAACTTTATTATGTTACCTCCCACGCGTCGTGTCCCTGTCGTGCAATCTATACCCTTCACACCTTATGTTGGTACCTCCTCGCTTACCTCTGAACACGTACATACAGCCATCTCAGTCTCCAATCCATTTTCTACCTTCTCCTTTACTTCAAAATTATACTAATGGACATTGTTATTGAAGATTCCATTTCTGTGTCTGTCTCCTTAGCTCTCTCTTTCTTTCCCCTTAGCCCCAGGTTTTGAGCACAGGGCAAAGTCTGGGACTAACCACACTACAGCAGTTTCTTTCTGGCTCCAGACAAGGGAGAAGGTAAATAGTTGGGGTCACAGGCACTCATGGGGCCCTTTGAGTGACATTTCCCTACAGAGGCTCATTTTACTGCTACTGGTACCAACAGTGATGGTCGACATTTCGTTACGCTTATGGTGCACCAGATGCTGAGCTAGGCGCTTGTCATGTTGTCCAGTTTAACAACCCCACGGCAACCCTAAGAATGAGGTTATAGTCCCCACTGTATAGATGAGGAAATGCAGGCATAGGGCAATGAGACACAACAATTAATGGCAGAACCAGGAATCCCAAAACTGCCATACTACTGTGTTTCCCCGAAAATAAGATGTAGCTGGACAATCAGCTCTAGTGCATTTTTTGGAGCAAAAATTAATATAAGACCCGGTCTTATTTTACTATAATATAAGACCGGGTATAATATAATAAAATAAAATATAATATAATATAATATAATATATAATATAATACTGGGTCTTATATTAATTTTTGCTCCAAAAGACGCATTAGAGCTGATGGTCAGGCTAGATCTTATTTTCGGGGAAACACGGTATGCAAACAACACAATGCTGGAGGTGTGGGGGAGCACGATCCCCATCACCCCGTTGCATATTCATGTTCATACACACACAGGAATATATGCTTACAGTGTCTAGTCGTTGAACCCTTCTCACTTATTCTCCCATGACCCCATCTGCTCCTGCCAATGCGGGGCCATCCATATATACCTGCAGATACCTTGCTACTGAGTGAACCTTCTCATGAGCACCCACACAGAAAAGGTGTAGATAAACAAGCCTCCTCACCTTAGACCTACAAGCACACTCCCTTTCTGACCTGCTTGCTACCTCACAGGCCTTATGCCTTAATTACATATCAGAGTATCAGTGAATTTTCTCAGGTCCCTCTCCTACACCAAAGGTTTTGTATTTCTGTGGTGTCTGTTGTCACTGCTTCTCTTTCATTGCTGATTTTATTTATTTGGGTCCTCTCTCTTTTCCTGATGAGTCTGGTTGAAGGTTTGTCAATTTTGTTTATCTTTTCAAAAAAACAGTTCTTGATTTCATTGATATTTTGTATTGTTTTTAAGCTTCTATTTCATTATTTCTGTTCTGATCTTTATTATTTCCTTCCTTGTACTCACTTTGGGCTTTGTTTGCTGTTCTTTTTCCAGTTATCTTAGGTGTAAAGTTAGACTGTTTATTTGAGATTTTTCCTGTTTCTTGAGGTAGTCCTACATTGCTATGAATTTCCCTCTTAGGACTGCTTTTGCCATGTCACTTAGATTTTGGGTCATTGTGTTTTCATTTTCATTTGTTTCAAGGTATCTTTTGATTTCTTCCTTGATCTCGTTGTTAACCCATTCATTGTTTAGTAGCATGTTATTTAGCCTCCATATATTTGTGTGTTTTTCAGTTTTTTTCTTATAATTGATTTCTAGTTTCATACCATTATGGTCAGAGAAGATGCTTGATATAATTTCAGTCTTCTTAAATTTATTGAAACTTGTTTTGTGTCCTAACATGTGGTCTATTTTGGAAAATGTTCCATGTGCACTTGAAAAGAATATATATCATGCTGCTTTGGGGTGAAATGCTCTAAAAATATCAATTAAATCCATCTGGTCAAGTGTGTCATTGAAGGCCACTGTTTCCTTGTTGATTTTCTTTCTGAAAGATCTGTCCATTGGTGTCAGTGGAGTGTGAAAATCCCCTACTATGATTGTGTTTCTGTGGATCTCTGTCTTTATGTCAATCAATATCTGTTTTATATATTTAGGTGCTCCAATGTTGGGTGCATAGATATTTACTAGGGTTTTGTCCTCTTGTTGGATTGATCCCTTTATCATTATAAAATGTTCTTCTTTGTCTCTTATTATAGTCTTTGCTTTAAAGTCCATTTTGTCCAATATAAGAATTGTTACCCCAACTTTTTTCTCATTTCCATTTGTGTGAAGTATCTGTGTCCATCCCTTTACTTTCAGTCTGTGTATGTCTTTCAATCTGAGGTGGGTCTCTTGTGCACAGCATATGCATGGGTCTTGTTTCCTTATCCATTCAGCTACCCTATGTCTTTTGATTGGAACATTTAATCCATTTACATTTAAAGCGATTATTGATAGATATATAGTTATTGCCATTTTATTATACATACTATTGATCTTCTTCTGTTTGTTTGTTTTTGTCCTTCTTGTTCATAAAAAAATCCTTTTAACATTTCAATTTCTTGTAATACTGTCTTGGTGGTAATGAATTCCTTAAGCTTTTTCTTGTCTGGGAAGCTCTTTATGTCTCCTTCAATTTTAAATGATAGCCTTCCTGGGTAGAGTAGTCTTGGTTGTAGGCCCTGCTTTTTCATCACTTTGAATATCTCCTGCCAGTCCCTTCTGGCCTACAAAGTTTCTGTTGAGAAATCAGCTGATACTCTTATGGGAACTCCCTTGTAAGTAACTAGTTGTTTTTCTCTTGCTGCTTTTAAGATTCTCCCTTTGTCTTTAGCCTTTTCCATTTTAATTATAATGTGTCTTGGTTGTGTGCCTGTTTGGGTTTATCTTGTTTGGGACTCACTGTACTTCCTGGGCTTGTACGTTTATTTCCTTTGCCAGGTTAGGGATATTTTCACTCTTTGTTTCTTCAAATAGTTTCTCAATCCCTTGCTCCCTCTCTTCTCCTTCTGGTACTCCTATGATGTGAATGTTATGCTTGATGTTGTTCCAAAGATCCCTTAAACTATCTTCTTTTTTAAAAAAATTCTTTTTGTTGTTCTGATTGGGTGTTTTCTGCCACATTGTCTTCTAAATCGGTGATTTGATCTTGTGCTTCATCTAAACTGCTGTTGATTCCTTTTAGTGTATTCTTCATTTCAGTTATTGTATTGTTTATTTCTCGCTGGTTTGCTTTTTATGGTTTCTATGTCCTTCTTTATGTTTACTATCTCTTTGTTGAAGTTCTCACTAAGTTCCTTAAGCTATCTTAAACCAGTGTTTTAAACTCTGTGTCTGGTAGGTTGGTTACCTCCATTTTACTTAATTCTTTTTCTAGAGATTTCTCTTGTTGTTTTATTTGGGACATGTTTCTTCCTTCCTCATTCTGGCTACCTCTCTATGTTTGCTTCTATGTATTAGGTAAATCTTCTGTGTCTTTCATTCTTTGCCGGGTGGCCTTATTGCAGTTTGTGCCCTGTATGGTCCAGTGGTGCAGTCTTCCTGATTACCTGAGCCAGGTATTCTAGGAGTGTCCGTTGTGTGTTTTGTGTGTTCTCCTGTTGTAGTTCAGCCTTGATTGCTTTTGGTACTAAAGTAGGTGGGATTGACTCCCAGGCTGATTGGCTGTGAGGATTGGCTGCACCCACAGTGTATGAACTGTTGTGTTGGGGCTGACCCCTCAGAGGAGGCTTCACCCCTATGGACTCTTGTGCCTGTTGAGACCATCCTTTGGGTGTGCCACCTGTGGGGCTAACTGGGTAGTGCTCTGGTGTGGTCTGAAGCTGGCCTTTTGGTGTGTTGTTTCTGGTGTCTCTTGGGAGGGGCTCCCATGCAGGTCAATTTCAGTCTTGCCTGTGACTGGTCCGGAGCTACCTGGTAGGAGTTACAAAGCTATATGTGGTTGGTTGCTACCTGTGCTGGACTGTAGGCATGTGGGGGTGGCCTCACAGTGAACCAAGGCTGGCTGCCACCAGTGTTGGGCCTGGGGTAGCTTAGCAAAAGACCCAGAGTCCCCCTAGGCCTTTTGCCACCTGCTGGCTGCCTGTAAGGGTGAGCCATTGAAAGAGTCCTTGGGATGGCCGGTTAACTCAGCTGGTTAGAGCATGGTGCTAGTGGCACCAAGGTTGCCGGTTCTATCCCCGCATGGGCCACTGTGAGCTGTGCCCTCCTTGAAAAAGGAAGGAAGGAAGGAAAGGAGAGGGGAGGGAGGGGGGAGGGAGGAGGGAGGGAGGGAGGGAGGGGGGAGGGAGGAGGGAGGGAGGGAGGAGGGAGGGAGGGAGGGAGGAGGAGGAAAGGAAAGGAAAGGAAAGGAAAGGGTCTCCTTAGGTGCACAGGCCAGGCTGGTTGCCCTGGCGTTGAGAGTGCCTCTGCTGACGCAGCACTAGCTGGGCAGGGTTCCAGGGAGTCAGAGGGTGTGGGCTGTGGTTTTTACAAAGTTAATGCAGATTCAGTTCTTGTACCAGTTCCTGGCCCGTGACCATTTTGCAAAATGCCCTGAGAACACTGCAGACAGCCAAAGCTTGCTTCAGGCCCACAGATTCCCCAAGAGCCGCTCAAGAGAGACTACAGTACAAATTGTGGCTGACCGCCCACCACCAAATATTCCCCAGGCTGCAGTGCACTGTCCACTGCTATAAAACACTTTTGTAGCTTGTGGGGTGGGCTGGCTGCCCAGGAGCTGAGATTGTCCCTGGTGATGCAGCACTAGCTGTGTGAGGCAGGGACCCAGGGCGTCACCAAGGTGGTGTGCACTCATGAATTTTACCAGACCAATGCAGTCTCAGATTTGGCCCTTTGGGGGAGGGTTCAACATAGAAAAGATGGTGCCGTCCTGTAGGCTACATGTGAGGCAGGCTTCACCGTGGCAGCTGTGTCCTCCAGCACTTGCCATGAAGCCACACAGCTCAGTCTTTCCCTGCATGTCTCTAGTGCCTCTTGAGTTGCCACCCCTCCGCTGGAGACCAAGTGACTGTTTGCAAGCGAGTGACTCTGTGTGCTGGACCTTTAGAGGCCTACTCCCCTGTCAGGGAGGACGTCTGGATTTCCAGCCGCCTTCTCACCAGGACAGAAGGACAGAATCCGCGCTGATTTTCAATGAGATGTTGTGGGGACTCCTTCTTCCGGCACAGGACCCCTGGGCTGGGGAACCTGGTATGGGGCTGGGACCCCTCCCTCTTCAGGGGGGACCTCCGCCACTGAGGTGTTCCTCCCAGTGTTCAGTCACTACCTGTGTGTTTGAGATCAGCCCATTTCGCATCTCTGCACCTCCTACCAGTCACGATGTGGCCTCCTCTTTATACCCTTAGTTATAGGGGTTCTGTTCAGCTAGTCTTCAGGTGATTCTTGAGGTTGATTGTTGTATAATTTAGTTGTAATTTTGGTGTGATCCTGGGAGGCAGCAGGCATAGTAGCATCTACCCAATCCGCTGTCTTGGACCTTCTCCCCATCCTTCTGTCTTTAATCTCACCTCAGCTCCAGCTCACAGTCATCACGACATCCCAGACAGATGGCCAATGGGAACAGAGCTGGAGGAGAGGGAGGCCATGATGACAGGTCCAGCTGGAGCCACTCTCTGGCCTCTCTCTCTTATCTTGCACTCCTTTTTCATGTGCACACATGTGTGTTATGTGTGTTAGAGAGACACCTGATCTGTTCATTTCATCCAGCAATGCAGGTCTGCAAGCCTTTGAGAACTGGCCCCTCCCATTCCAAGCATTGATTAAACTAAAGTGCAATTAACCTTTGTTATTACAACCTCCCAGTACACACATTGGTTGTGCTACAGTGTCACCTTCCTCATTACTGCTTTCTCTGTGCACCCACACAAGCATTTATGACAGGAGTTTCAGCCTTATTATACATTGTTGATCTTTCTTCTGTTTCCACTCTCCGTCTCCCATACATGTGTACCCAGGATTGCCAGAGAGTAAGTCCTTATCACCTCTGGTTCTCATACACGCATACCTTGGGGTGGCTACACATGCCTTGCGGGGGTGGTTAGGCCCACTGTCTTGGCAATCAGATTACCTGTGATGGAATCCTGGTGCTATCCCTTACTAGCTCTCTGATCTTGGAAAAGCAACTTTTGCACTTTGTGTCTCAATGTCCACAATACATATAATTTTAAAATTAAACTAAAAATTTAAAAAGAACTATCTCCTTCACTGACCCCCAAAAGCTCCTCTAGTTTCTGCCCATTTGTATATTCCACTCCTTGAAGGAGTTAACTCTCTCCATTTATGATTCTCCCATTCTCTCTTGAACACCCTCCAGTTAAGGCTTTAATCTTTACCTCAGCACTAAAATCACCCTTTTCAAGGTCCCCAATGCCCTTCACATCACTCAATTCATTGAGCAGTTTCATCATCTGACTTGACAGATCCACACACAGTTGCTTATTCCCTCTGTCTTGGGACTCTACCTGGTTTCTGGGACTCCACACTTGCTCAGTTGTTATCTTACTTCACCAGCTTCTTTTTCTCACTGTCTTTTGATGGCTCCTCCTCTTCTTCCTGAATTTTAAACATTAGACAGATAGAGGGCTTAGTCTTTGGATGACTTCTTTCTACTTCTCAGTAATCCTCAAATGTTCTCATCTTATCTTGTGGCTCTAAATACCATCCTCTGTGGATAACTTCCGTATTTCCAGATTGGACCTCTCTCCTGAATTCTAGATGCATGTGTCCAACTATGTACTCAACATCTGCCCTTGGATGTCTAATAAGTGCCTCAAATTTGAACACAAACAAAACCAAAGTCCTGATTTTCCTCTCGCCTCCCTCAGTTTTCTCCAACTCAGTAGATGGCATTCCCCAATCGCTCAGGCCAGAGATGTGTAGGGTTTTAATACACTGAAGTCTTTGCATTCATCCTTGACACTTATTTTTTCCCCCACAATCTAAATCCAAACGATTATCAAATCTTGTTGGCTCTACTTTCAAAATACATGCCTGTTCTGACTGTGTTTCACATAGCCACTCTTCACCTCTTCCTTTACTTTCACCCTAATCCAGCTCTTCCATGGACTGACAGGGGAATGGGCCTTCTGCTTACACACCTCTCTCTCTCTCTCTCTCTCTCTCTCTCTCGCTCTCGCTCTCGCTCTCGCTCTCGCTCTCATTATTATTTTTTATTTTTTGTCTGGCTCTGTATCTTTCTCTCTTCCCTTTTTCACACTCTGCTTTTCTCTCACCCCTTCCCCACACTTGCCTTGAGCAAAAGGGTGGCTTATTTTAGCTCCTCCCCTGCCTTTCAGTCACCACCACACAAAGTGCATGAACACAGGCTTGCAAGAAAATGAGTCAGCTTATTGCCCCAGGCTCTGGCCTTGCTTGTCTACCTGCCCACCTGTGGCCTACACAATCCACATTATTTCTTTATCTTGCTTGGGGTATGTGCACACACATACATGCACAGGTATGCACAGAATCACATATACACATGTGCATTCAGGAGAATGAACTGTCTTACTTCCTTTGTTCATATCTTTTGCATGGTAGATGGTGAGCTTTCTGAAACCACTGCTAATAAGCATGGAGCCTTAGCTTACCTTGCTCTCGTGAACATTCTCACACATGCGAGTGAATAAGGCTTTTTTTCTACAGTACGTTCCCCCTTATTCTTGGGGGATACGTTCCAAGACCCCCTGTGGATTCCTGCAACCGTGCATAGTACTGAAACCTAATGGACGTCTTTAACTCTTCCCGAAATGAGGCAGCAGCTTCTTCATCAGCAGATGTAGCCTCTCTAGTAATTTTATAGTTTTCAGTTCAAACCTATTCCTGAATCTGTGTGACCATCCCTTACTTGGAGTAAATGGCTTGGTGTCACTCATTTCAGGGGACCCCCTGCTGAAGTCCTCATATAGGCTTAATGCTTTGTGGTGCGACACATTGTTGTCAGTCAGAACACGTTTTCTGTCATGTCTTCCACCCACAAATTGAATGCCTTTTCCATCTTAACTAAGCACTTATCACACACTGTGGCTGTAACTTTTGCGGTTTGAGGTGTGACAGCAAAAGTAGCATGAATTTATTTTTCTTTGTTCACGATTTCATGGATAAAAGATTTGTTCTTACCATAGACCATAGCAACTTCAGCATACAATTTTTTTCTCTCCTTATTAAATCAAGAACTTTCACCTTTTCACTTAAAAGAAGCACTTTACAGCTTCTCTTTGGCACATTGGAATTGGCAGCATCACTGCTCTTACGCTTTAGGGACGTTATTAAGTAAACTAAGGGAGGCTGGAACACAAGCACTGTGATACCACGACAAGCAATAACAGGCAGGTAGCATAGCGCACACAGCACAGATACACTGGGCAAAGGGATGGTTCACATATGGGCCAGGTTGGAGTGGGATGGCAAGAGATTTTATCAAGGTACTCAGAACTGCATGCAAGTTAAAACTTATGAATTGTTTATTTCTGGAATTTTCCATTAATATTTTCAGACTGCGTAACTGAAACTTTGAAAGTGAAACCGTGGATAAGGGGGAACTACGGTATTCTCTATCTCACATCCATCGCCTGCAGAAAGCTATACTTTTTGAATTCCCCTCCTATGATTTGCCACAAAAGTGAACTTTCTTAGCAAGTTGATCACCTTGTCTCTCCCTCTGACTCTCTCGTGCTCTGTTTTCCCACACTGGGAGCCAATCGTTTTTCATGCCTTTTGTAGGGTTGTAGACTTTAACACTCACTGCAAGCAGCGCTTGTACCTACCATGAGCAGGTGTGCAGGAGATACATCTCCCTGTTACATCTAGTATACACTTGGAGCCCAGAGCCTCTCCACCTCCTCTCACACCCACACCTTCCCTCCGTACAGCACAAGGGGGCGTGAGGTGCTCTCATGTGCCTTGCATGGTGTAGTATTCGTCCTCCCCCCACCCCCTCTCTCACTGGTCAGAAGATTGAGCCTTCTTTGTTGGGTCCTCTCTCTAAACATCAGCATGTAAGATTCTGAGCTTTGTTATCGTGTGTCCTCTATGCAGAGCCTGATGTTTTATCTGTAAAATAGTGATAGTAATGATTATCTTGTTGGTATTTTATGAGGATTTAATGAGCTAACATATGAAAAGTACTTAGAACAGTGCCCTGTAAATAGTAAACACCACAATGGTGCTTGGAATAAAAATAAAGAAAAAGAAAGCAAGAAAATGGAAACAAATAGGTAGTAGATAGTGAACATTCCTGAAGGTAACATACATGACCGAACATGAAGACATACCTCGTCATTACAGTATGTCTGGGACAGCCACATACATACCTGTGCAAGATACCTGGGGAACACATACACGCTCACTCACAGGCACACAGTGTACAGGAGAGCAAACCTCCTGACTTGCTTTCTCTCTTACATGCCTTGAGTGTAGGACCGTTGGCATCTTAATTACCCTCCCACACCCAAGGCTTGCAGGAGGGTGAGCCTTCTCCTTCGTCTCCAGTGCCCAGGCATGAGCACAAACACACACACGCAAGACAATTTCGGTCTTGATGTAGCCCCTTCCTCATATGTACTCCCTCATGTATCCTGTGTGTGGGACATATACACACACCACTGGTAACAAACCCCACTCTGGACGACTGTCCCACTCCGTGTATGCCCCTCCTAACTAGCCCGCCAGCGCTCCTCCCTTGACTGGCTCCCTTACTGCCTGGGCAGCCCCCAGGCTGATGCACCTTGCTTTTTACACCATTCCACATGTTGTGCCAAGAGAGTGAGCCTTTCCCTGCTCCCTCTCTCACATCCCTTGCATGGTGGAGGGTGCGCTTGCTGAAAACCCCTCCCACATGCAGGGTTTGCAGGATGGTGAGCCTCAGCTTTCCTTGCTCTCTTGCGCATGCATGCATACATGGGCACTCACCTTCACAAAAAGACGGACACACACAGGTGGTGGGAAGGGGAACAACCTGCTGCCCTGTGCCCTTTCTCTCACCTCAGGCTTACCTAGGACTTTCAGGAGAGGGAATGTTCTCTTACCTTTCTCTTGTACAAATTACAGGTCCTCACATTTACTGACAAGGACGACCTAGAAGGAGGGTGAGCCTGTTCCTTCCTTGCCAGCACCTAGGGGGAAGGAGAGAGAGCCTTCTCAGCATTCCCATACGTGGGTTGTGATAGAAAGGGAGCCTTCTAGCTAATGCTCACAAACCCAATGTGTGAGGGAAATTAAGGAGTATCTGCTCCTTAACACATAGGGAAGTGTGCATGTGCACACATGCCCCCCCACCACACCCACGTGCACACATCGTACAGGAAGTTGGATTCCCTCACTATCTCATGCCGTCCCAAATGCATACTTATTTGCATTAAAGGGTACATGAAGGTCTGTCTTCTTAGACATTCATGTAGACATGAGTCAGAGTATGAGCTTTCTCTGTTCTCTTCCCAGACCTAGGATTTACAGCTGATTCATTGAGCCATTCATTTATTCAACAAATATTTACATACAAATATTTCAACACATCTACTATGTGTCGGGCTCTCTCCTGCTCACCCGGGATACATCAATGAAAAAAGACAAGAACCCCTGCCCTAGTGGGGGGAGACAGGCTGTGGACAGAGTGAGTAGGTAAGATACATAATGTGTCAATTGGTGATAAGTGCGCTGGGGAATCAGAAAGCAGGAAAGGGGGTAAGGAGTGCGTGGGCCAGGGGCAGTGGAGATAATGGTGGAGAAGTTTCAGGATCAAATAAGGCAATCAGGAAAGGCCTACTGGGTTCTAGGAACAACAAAGAGACCATTGTGGCAGGAGCGGGAGGGTGGGACGTAGCAAGATATGGAGGAAAGGGAAAGCTGAGGGTTAGTGTCTATCTCTAAATGGTGAGAACTCTTGTTTTCAAACAAAATCATAACCATGATACCGCTATCACACTTAATAATTAACAATTTCTTAATATCATCAAATATCCGTGATTCAAATTTCTAGTTGTCTCAAAATTATCATAAACTAGGATTCACGTTGAGTCCATACGTTGCATTTGGTTGGTAGGTATCTGTAGTCTCTGAATTACAACTTCCATCTATATTTTTTTATCTGCTTATAATTTAATTGTTGGAAGAAAGTAGACCATTTGTCCTGCAGTTTCCCCTAGCCGGGATTTTTCTGATTACATTCTTGTGGTGTAGTTTACATGTTCCCTTTTCTTGTTTGTATTTCCTGTAAATTGATAGTTGTATCCAGGAGCCTGATCAGATTCAGGCTTAACTTTGGGGAAGGGGAGAGAAGAGCTTCCATCATCAAGAGGAACATAATGACTGATTGTCTCTCTTTCTGTGACGTTAGTTGCTATTGATGCTAAATTCCTAAAGCCATTATTTCATTAGGTTTGCAAAATGATGATATTTTAATTCAATTATTCTCTCTTCGTTTAAAAGCTGGAATACTTCTATAAAGAAAAATTTTCCCTTATCTACTGTTTGATTACCCAATGGTACATTTTTTATAGGAAAGGTGAGATCAATTCTTGATTCTTGTTATTCAGTACTCAAAATAGTGAGTTGGGTCACTAGCTTACTCCAAAGAGGATTATTTTTAAAAATTATTATAAGCTCATGGATTTAAATATATTTGAGCTTTCAATCCATTGCAGTTCTTATCCTCAGTGAAGCTCAAATGTCCCACCTTTACTCAGGGGGAGCTTCTTCAAAGTGGCTCCCGAGTTCTTCTGTCATTGCCCCAGTAGTGATTCAGTAGCTTCTCTGCTTTCTGGATTGAGATAATGTTCCAGGCTCATCTCAGGTATCTCCTTCCCCAGACCTGGAATCTACCATGTCTTCAATAATGAGCCTTGGTTCCTTTGATTGGATGTAGTATTTAGAGACCACATTCCTGGCACTGAAGGTGCTTCTTGCCTCTGGATTGTTTTTCAGGCTTCTTCAATGAGCAGAACAAAAGGAATGTTGTTGTTGCTTTGTCTTGTTTCTAAATAAAACATATTATGAGTTTATTCTTACACTTCCAATTCAAAATTAGGATTACAGGGGTTTTACATGCCTTTTTTCAAAAATCGCATTCTAACTGTTGTGTTGTAAGAGGGAGCAAGTGAAGAAACAAGTAGACCAATTAGGAAGCCACTGAAATAATTCAGGTGAGAGATGGATGGAGACACGCTGGTCGTGGTGAAAACTGGTCAGATATAGATATATTTTAAAGTTATGAGGTATGAGAGAAAGAGGGGTCAGAGGTTGAACCTTCTCTTTCCTCTTTTTATGTATGGGTTGGGCACCTGTTCCAACACTGGGTGTGTGGGTGTCGGGGCCTTCTGCTCTGTCCCCCCTCTCTAATCTTAGTACCGAGATGCAGGTGCTATCCCAGTGCAATGCACTGCGGCCAGGATTCCACAGAAGGCGAATGTCTACTGCACGGAGAAGAACAGAGCGTCTGTCTGTCTCCGCTCCTCATTCATTTCGCAGATCTTTTTGAACAACTCTTGGATTTGGGAATCCAATAGTAAAGAAAGCATCAAGGGCCTTGGGCTGACTGTCTCGTGAGCCTGTACTGGAGAATAAGATTCCTCACTGCCATTAAGCCTGCTTTCATGTATTCAAGGGGATGCAGAAAGTGTTTTTCTGTTGTTCCTCCCATGCCACCTTTGGGAGCCCTCTTATTTACTCTTTCTCTCTAATCCTTGGTACTTTCTACATGCAGTGCACCTGGGCAAGGATTCCGAGTGGGCTGAGTCGTATCTGCAGGTGGAAGCACAGAGCACCTGTACATCACCTCCCTCTCCCTCCAGCCTGCCGTTATTTATAGACTTCCTATGTTGTGCCACAGTCTGCTGGCTGTAGGCAGCCAGCAGTGAATAGGACAGGCATAGCCCGAGTATCCTGGAGAGTGAGCACACGCAGGAAGGTGACCCTCATTTATCCCCGCTGTGCAGGTGTGTACTCATGCTGAGGACGCTGGCGAGTGAGGTTACTGTTTAGTTCCCACCTGCCCAACACCCTGTCCCATCCCCCAGGACAGACAGGCATAACTAAGGGTGTGGACCTACATGCCGTCCCCCTGATGAGGGCAGGAGGGATGGAGCCTTCCTGCCCTGAACCCATTCTCTTATGCCTCCCAGGAAGAGCAGTGAGCTCAGTGTTTTTCCCTGAGAAATTGTTGAATGAAGGTCCACTCGCTTATGAGTGCTGTCTCTCACGTTCACAGATAAACAGATACCCAGACATGCACATACACATGAGCAAGGTAGACAGGAGGATGAGCATGCGTGGGAGGCCCACACGTGGCTAAGTGTGCAGCATATACAGGCAGGTGAGTGTTCAGAGACAGGAGACTCTGGAGCCTT
Source organism: Rhinolophus sinicus (assembly GCF_036562045.2). Classification (NCBI taxonomy): domain Eukaryota; kingdom Metazoa; phylum Chordata; class Mammalia; order Chiroptera; family Rhinolophidae; genus Rhinolophus; species Rhinolophus sinicus. The sequence goes on from NC_133768.1 coordinate 40,321,157, forward strand.
TGGTTCCTCCTCACAGGGGCAAATGTCCCCATTGTCATTCACTCATTTGTCCTATCTAGCTAGCTAGCTATCATCTTTCACACACACACACACACACACACACACACACACACAGAGTATTCACTTTCTGACTCATTGCCCTCCCCTGTCTCCGGGTACTCCCTGATACACACAAGCATGTGAAACATTCAGGAGAGTGAGCCATCTCACCTGCTGCTTCTCACATCCCTTGCCCAGGGGAAGGTAAGCTTTCTCAAACTCCCTCCAACATGCAGGGTTTGCAGGAGAGCAAGCCTCGGCTACCCCATTCTCTCCTATGAGTGCCACATGCTCCCCGCCCCACACAAGAACTCCTACACAAATGCATCGCCAGTCCAAAGGCACAGGCTGTCTGACTCCACTGATATTGTAATTGAATTCTTGCCAATTAAACAGTGAGCTCTCCAAACCCTGTTCCCATATGGTGCGCGCTCTCGCTCTCTCTGGTTGTTGCTGGTCTTGCCTTCAGTTTGCACAAAATGCAACATTTGCGAAGTGCAATGAGGCTCAATAAGATGAAGTAAGCTGATCGTGATAGCTGTGTGCCAGGGCTGTGCTCCACGCTATGTGTATTTGTCATCCTGTTTCACTTTCTTGGCGCTATTAAAAGGTAGGTTTTATTGTCCCCATTTGTCGGAAGTGAAACCTGACCTTGGGAAAATCAGGTTGATTCTCTAAGCAAATTTGGGGTAGCGCTTGGATTTGAACTGAGGTTTGATGATACCAGAGTCCATAGTTTTTCTACCACAGCAGTACCGTCACCTGAGAACCTGTTAGAAATGCAAATTTTTTGGCCCTAACCCTGGTCTATGTGATCAGAAACCCATGTAGTCTGTGTGTTACCAAGCTCTCCAGGTGATTCTGTGCATGTTGAAGTTTGCGAGCCACTGCACCCAGCTATAGTGCCTTCTGGTCACATATTCACGCAAAGGATTTAGGGGATAATGAGCCTTGGTGATATCTCATATTCGTTCTCTCTCTTCCTCTCACTCACACTCCTCTCTCCTCCCAGTCTCTGTCCTTGTAGATTTATACCTTTTTGTCATCGTTTTGTTGTTATCCAAGAGAAGACAAAATAGGAGTTCAACTAGCATTCCTTAATGTGAAGCTGAAGAACCTTCTCTGTACTAATGCAGTGTCACAAGTAAACACCTCTGTGAAGAAGAGTGAGCCCTCTTATTAAACCCACGAGGAACCTTCTGTCCTGCTCCCCCTCTCTAATCCTTGCTACCTGGGTGAGAGTGCTGTCGGAATGCAATGCACCTGGGCAAGGATTCCGAGAGTGAGGGCTTCATCTTCATTTAGGACAGAGTACCTTTCCATCCTCTTTCCATCTGTTAATACCACAGACACTTATGGACCGCTTCTTTTATACATGATACTAAATTGGGCAATGAGCATACACATACAGTAATACATAAAACATGCCTGGTCCCTGCCCTCATGTTGCTTCCAGTCGAGGGGCAAGAATGGAATTCCTCATCAGCCATTATACCTACATGCCCCGAGCATGGGTGGGCCACAGAGTGGACTTCTCTTTGCCACTGTCACCCACAAGTACAGAAAAGCATGAATCTTTTATCTCACATAGGACTATGCAGGAGAGAACATTCTCTGCCTCTGAATAGTCACTCATAAATGACACTGTATATACATGAGAGCAAGACTCTTTGTCATAGCTACACACACACACACACACACACACACACACACACGGAAGGCAGGTGCCTGAGCCTTCTTGTCTGCTCCCCCTCTCGAATCCTTGGAACCTAGGTGTGAGTGCTGATTCAGTGCAACACACCTATTCAAGGATTCAAAGAGGCTGAGCCTTGTCTGCACGTAGAAGGCCTGGGTACCTGTACATCACCTCTTCTACCTTCCCACCTTCTCTCAAATAGTTGAGCTTGCTAGGAGGTGCCAGCCCCTGCCCTGGGTGCTACAGATACAAGGGTGAATTAAGATAGACAGGAACCCTGGGCCAGAGTCCGCATCCCTGGGTCCTCTAGAGGACACCTGTGGGAGAATGGACTTCATTCCCCATGGACAAGCTTATCCCTATGTCAGGGCATTAACTTTCTCTTTATTCCTGCTTACTGTGTGTCAGATACTGTAATGGGGAAGCATACATTGGGTGACAAGACTGACACAACCAGTTGTTGCCCTCAAAGAGCTTATAGCTTAGCAGAGGGACGGAAGGGAATAAAGTATCCCTTTCACTACACTGTCCTCCAACAAATGTATGCACATGTGTGCCTGCATACAGAGATTGTTCCAGCCTTCTTGTTATCCCCCACACAGCCACCACCACATGCAGACTCGCACACATGGTTTGAAAAAGATGTTGCTTGCAGTACATATTCAGAGACTCTATCTGAGAGGGAATGGCCGTGTGATCTCACTCATGGGGATGAATCCATATGCACACCTTGCGGAAATGTATCAACTTCATTTAATGCATATAGTGATGCTTTGTGGGAATGGAACCTGGAGAGTAAAATAGGCACACACGTACAGGGTGCAGGTACCCGAGCTTTCTGCTCTGCTCCCCCCTCTCATCCTTTGTCCCCGGGTGAGAGTGCTTTCTGAATGCAACATACTGGGGCAAGGATTGCGGAGGGTGAGCCTCCTCTGAGTGGAGAATGGCAGGCTCTGTACATCACCTCTCAGCCGCCTGCTGCATGCCTGCCTGCCCTCTGTCCCTCAGTCGTTCTTTCCTTCCACAAATCATATTCATTGGGCACTGGACACAGAAGAGTAGACAAGACTGATGTGGCTCCTGCCCTCCTGGCTCTGACAGTCCAGGGAGAAGAATGGACTTGGTCATCACCCACCACCCCTGCATGTACTGAGGGAGAGTCGGCCCCATGGGGGACTTCTTACATACCCCCCAACTTATACACAAGTATGACACTTCTCATTCCTGCTGTCACACTGATACATGTAGGAGAACCTCTTGAATTCAGTTTTCCATGGGTGCCCTGGGCAAGGACAGTGAGCTTTCTCGTGAAACACACACGCAGGGGTTGCAGGTGTCAGAATTTTCTGCTCGGGCTCCCCCTCTCTAATCCTTGCTACCTGGGTGAGAGTGCTTTCTGAATGCAGTGCACTTGGGCAAGGATTCTGACAGGGGCAGTGGCGTCTTCAAAGAGGACACAGCACCTCTGTGTCCTCCTCCCCTCCTTTCTACGGCTACCTGTTGAGCAGCTACCCCCTTTCAGGTGCTGTGCTGGGCAGTTGGCCCACAGAAGGATGAACCACGTCTGGTCCCTCCTTGCAGATTGCAGAACGGACTCCTCATTAATTATCCCTGCATGTCCTGAGGGTCCCTAGACACAGCCCCCCCATCCTAGTCTCACACAGACGCATGTAGGAGAATCTTCTAAACCTCAGTACGATCCCACATACCCAGAACTGCGCTGTGTGCAGAAGGCGCTGATTGGGTCACACGCACGGACACGATGCGGGGTGCGGCCCTGCCCGTGCATCACTCCCCTCTGCTCGGGGCAGGTGCCAGTGCTGTCGTGCATCACTGCCCCTGCTCACGGACCCCAAGGGAAGGAGCCTTGTCTACATTTAGAAGGACAGGACTCCTTGTGCAGCAACTCTCCCTCCCCTTTCCCCCTCCTCCCACAGATGTTTGAGTGTCAACTAGCTGCCAGGTACTGTCAGTCACAGAGGACGTAGCAAGGATCAAAACGGGCATGCTTGCTGCACGTACATTCCGGTGGGAGACTAACCAACACACTATGACATGGACGCTGTGGACTAACATGTTCAGAATGTAGATCCTTATGTTCCCTGCTGCCTGCCCTGCAAACACAAATATGTGCAGGTGTCACTACAGTGAGACTTCTCACCACCCCAGCGCCCAGACACACCCAGCGACAGAGACTTGCAGGCACGGCCACTCCGACATGCAGACCAGTGAGCTTCCCTAAGCCTCCCAGCCACAGGGACTAAAGGAGGGAGGCCTTCTTACCGCCCTTCTCCTTGTGTCGCTGTGTGCGAGACAGATCCTTTTCTTTACCTTTCTGTACAATCACACGTGAATACACACACATGCACACGCACACACACCCCACTCAGGTACAGAAACGCAAAAGCTGTGTTCCGCATACTTGGAGCTGCATTCACAGTGTGCAGAGGATACTGAGTGTTACTAGCAGCGTCCTCTCACCAATGTCCACTGTGCAGGGCCGTGAGCGTTTACGTGCTCCTTCCACAGCCAGAGCTTGAGTGAAAGAGGCCCTTACTTCTTGCTTATCTCACACATACATATGCAGAAAGGACACTTCACCTTTGTATAATCATAGGCAAATGGCCTGTGAGCAGGAGAGTGATGTTTCTTGTACGCACACACACGATCTGAAGATGCTTGAGCCTTCTATTCAGATCCCAGTGTCTCATTCTTGGTACTTGGGTACAAATGCTGGCCAAGTCCATTGCCCTGGTACAAAAATTCAAAGAGAGAGAATCTCATCCATGTTTAGAAGAGCAGAGAGTCTTTACATCACCCTTCCCATTCTTTCATTTCTTTAATATCCGTGTAGGGTGGTAGTTCTCAAAGTGGGATCACCACACTGGCAGCATCGGTATCACCTGGGAGCCTGTCACCCGTGCAAATTCTTTGGCCCCACCCCTGACCTACTAAAGCATGAACCACAGCGGTCTGTGTTTTAACAAGCCTTCCCACCAATTCTGCCATTTACTCAAGTTTGACAATCACTGATTTCATGTAAGTGCTGGGGACACAGCGACAAGCAAGTCAGGTGAGGGCTCAGTCCCCAAGAGACTTAGCCTACAGAGAGTGTAAGGGAATGAGCGTCCCCATTTGTCATGCACATTCCCACGACTGTGTCCCTGCAAGCTGTGGCACGGAGTACATCTGCTCATTACTCTCCCTGCCTCCTCCAGAACCACACACTTGGCCAGCATAGGAACTTAAGCGAGCTCACAACCAAGACCATCAGGGAAGAGCCTTATCGTTACTTTGCAGGGCAAGCAGCCCACACGCTACACACACATGCACGCGCACAGTGTGCGGAAGAACGACCTGCTCCTTCTCCCATACCCATTGCATATCGGAGCTGTGAATTCTCAAAGCACCTCCTGTGTGCATGGATTACAGGAGGGCGAGCCTTGTCATCAGGAACCTGCTGCCGAACAATTCCATCAGCACTGATTTACTGAGCACTTTTTATGTGCCATGCGCTGTGCTGGGAGTGTGCCTGCTGAAGAAGAGACAACAGCTCTCGTTACAGGACTTCCTGTCTCGTGGACGTGTGTGGTGGATGAACTTTCCCAGGCCTAGAAAACAGGCACGCAGGGGGGTGCCAGCAATCGCAGCTACTCCTTCTCCTGTGCATACTCACATTCCCCTGGGCGTTCACACACACGCGTGTGCACACACACACAAATCTGGACACATTTCTGCACAAAACTGAAAGGAAGGAGAGAAGCTTTGTTATTATTTACCCTTGTCTGCAGAAGTGTGAATTTCCTTGTTGCGCACACACATTCAGATGCGCGTATGGTGTGCAGGTGCCGGGACCGTGATGTTCGCTCCTTGTCCCCTGTAGTTTCACCCAAGGCTTGAGTGTTGGCTTATCAATGTCGTGGTCTTGGGCAAGAGTACAAGATCGTGAACCTGGTTTGTGTGTGGGACAGAACCTGTACAGCACTGCCCTTACTGTACCTTGCTTGTTCTTTTAGTCATTTATTTGTGTGTGCATTTCTTTGTTGATTCACCATCCATTTAATAAATTTACTGAGTTCCTGCGGTTTGGGTTTGCCACCATGAAGTAGCCATAGGGACGCCAGCCTTACTGTCTAGTGGGCCCCTGGAGAGTCGACTTCCTCATGACAATGCCTGTAGCTACGAGGGCTCAGAGTGCAGGAATCCAGTTTCTCCTTTCCCCTCATACAGACGTGCATGTGGTGTGCACGTCCTGAGCCTTCTGCCCTGCCCCCCTTCTCTGATCCTTGCTGTCTGGGTGCTAGTGCTGTCTCAATGCAATGCACCTGGGCAAGGATTCATAGAGGGTGGGCTCAGCTACACCAAGAAGGACAGAGCTTATACATCACCCCTCCCTCCCTACCCCCCTCTCCTTCCTGCCCTTTCCCCACCCTCTCTCTTCCTTCTCAGTAAGAGTTTTTGAGTGCCTGGTGAGAAGGCTTAGGGATTTGGGGCTCTCGGTCTGGTGGCTTTGTCTGTGTTCTAGAACAAATGTCCTTATCAAATAATGCCGGTGTGCCCAGGTGTTCAGAGTGCTGGAGACTGAGCTTTTTCTTTATTCCCCTCCTGCCTCCCACACACGGTGGTGGGCAGAGACCAGAGCTTTCCCATCCGCTCCCTCCCTGACTTCTTTCAAGCCAGATGGCGAGTGCTGTCTGCCTTATTGTCTTCAGTCAGGGCTTCAAAGAGAGGGGTCCTTGCCTATGTATGGCGGGACTGAGTGCTGTTCCGTGTACCTTCTTGCCTGTCTGAATTTGTATGGACTTTCTGCAGTGTGTCACGCACTGTGTTAAGTGTTAAGGATACAGTAATAAACAAGACACTCAGAATCACTGGCTGTGCCCTGTGGCGGGCACCTTTAGGAGAAAGAACTTCCGGCAGATCCACAGTGCACATGGGCCAAAGAGTGAGCCTTGCTCTTCCCCCATCTACTGAGAGCACCCTCACCCTTTACCCTCTGAGGACAGAGACATGCGCACCTTGCTGGAGAAGCTTCCCGCCTACAGGACGTGTAGGACTTTGAGCTTATACACTGCCCATCTCTCCCAGGACCTGCAAGCAGGACTGTGAGATTCCTTAAGATGCCCACCACAGACTCTTCTGGACTTGGAGAGGGGGTGAAGAGCAGGGGCCCTTCTGATTGCTGCTGTTATATGCACAGCACAGTGTGGCAATGAGAACAGCCTATGTCTTTCTGTTACCATACTGTACTTCCATCTCTCTGTGTCTCTGTCTGTCTCACCTTGGCTGTGCATGTGCCCCATGTTCAGATTGACTCCCTCTGTGCCGTCCTTGGTGCTGGGCCCAAGTGCTCTCTCAGTGCTGTGCTCTAGTACAAGGGCTTTCAGAGGGGGGGGCCCAGCTAATGTGGACAAGTGAGCGTGCCCTGGCATCACCCTTCTCTCCCATTCATTTATTTATTTCCTTGATAAATATTTGAGTGGCTTCTGGGTATTGGCGATGTGGTGGCCTTGCTGTCTAGTGGGTTTGTGTAAGAATAAAGATCTTTATTATCGTGCCCACAGGTTTCACTGTGTGAGTAAATGAACCTCTCATTTTTTTCCCTCCATGCCCAGAAAGGTGCATCCCTTCTTTTTAGCAGACCACTGGAAGCATACAGAAGAGTCAATGTCTTCATTACCTATTATGCACACATGTAGTGTGTCGGGACGGGCCTTGTCACTGCAGGCCGCTGGAGGAGCTGGCACATGGCTATGCACACGCACTTCCAGTCCTCGGGCCTTCTGATTGGCTCCCTCTCATAGCCATTGCACATGTGTGCCGTGCTTTCTGAATCCACTATCTATATGCCTGGGCCTAAGGGCAGTGTGCATGGTGATCATATAGGACTGTTCTTCTTTACGTCACTTCCCTCAGGCTTGGTCATTCTTTCAGCAGTTATTTAGGGGTCATTTACTATGTACCAGCCGCTACGCTGGTTGCTAGAAATACTGCAGTGCAAAATAGACAGATAGACAGCATTGGGTGTTTGGCCTTGTGGGCACATACAAGAGTTTCTTAGAAACTCTTAATATGCTCCCCACCCACTTTTTAACCCACATTTGGGTATAAAGAGAGGCCGAAGGGTATTGTCCCAGAGTTCAGAGTTGCATATCAATAGCATGTTTTTGTTTCCTGGAAATGAGGGGACAGTCCTGTGAGTTAAACTATCTAGGATAAATCATTAAGAGAAAGGGGGAGGGGTTGGAGAATTCAGATTGAGTCTAGCATTTTAGCCTGTTCTGACTATGGCCTTAGCAGTCTTCTCCACCATACTCTCCATTTCAGGTAGGCTGATGTAGTCATTCCTACCTTTCTTAGTGCCTTTGCCCATTGCCCATTACAGATCAGCATAACAGTACAGTACTACAAATGGTGAGGGGGGGGAGAGAGAGAGAGAGAGAGAGAGAGAGAGAGAGAGAGAGAGAGAGAGAGAGAGAGAGAGAGAGGAAGAAGGAGGAAGAGGAGGAAGGAAGGGAGGGGAGGGGAGGGAAAGGCAGGGAAGAGAAGCAAAGGAAAGGAAGAGACAAACACTACATTTCAATCTTCTTTCTCAAGTTCTTAAACAGGACTTACAATTCTGACTCTTCGTCCTTCTGTCCCAGCTCCTCCCAGTACACTCTGCAGAAGAGACTTGGGTTGTGTAACATGTGCTCCTTCACTTGTGTATAACCTAAAACCCCATTTTGGTTACTGGTTGCTTTTCCCCCCTCAGACTTTACATCTCTTTTGATGCACAGGGCCAGCAGAATCAGCAGTCCTCACCTCAGATCTAGAGAAGCAGAAAGTTGTGTGGGGGAAGCAGTCTGTGTTTTAAGAAGCCCTCCAGGGGATTCTGATGCACCTTGAACTTTGAGAACCACTGGTTTAATTGACTGTAATAGAGATTTCTGATTTACACAGGATGATTTTTGAGTCAAAATGTCCTTATGTATATACTGCTATTTTAGTCTATGATTTTTTTTAACTTAATAGACTTTTTTTCAGTTTTAGGTTTAGAGAAAACTTACACAAAAAATACAGACTTACCATGTATTCCCATACCTGTTTCCACTATTTTAACATCTCATAGTTAGTGTCGTAAACTTGTCACGATTGATGGGCCAATAGATTATTAACTAAAATCTGCAGTTTATATTAGAGTTCCCTCTTGGTGATGTACATTCTGTGGGTTTGGAAAAATGTATAATGACATGTATCCATTATAATATCATACAGAGTGGTTTCACTGTTCTAAAAATCCTCTGTGCTCTGCCTATTCATCCCTCCCTCCTTCTAAACCCCTCACAAACACTGATCTTTTTACTATCTACATAGGTTTATGTTTTCCAAAATATCATATGGTTGGAATCATGCAGAATTTCTTTTACTTTATGTAAGACTCCTCCGTATATTTTTGTGGCTCAATATCTCATTTATTTTTATCACTGAATAATATTCCATTGTTTAGATATACTAGTTTGTCTATCCATTCACCTACTGAGGAATATCTTGGTTTCTTCCAACTTTTGGCAATTATGAGTAAAGCTGCTGAAAGCATCTGTGTGCAGGTTTTTGTGTGGACATAAATTTTCAAATCATTTGGGTAAATACCAAGGAGTGCAATTGCTGGATTGTGTAGTAAAAGAGTATGTTTAGTTTTGTAAGAAACCGCTGAACTGTCTCCCAAAGTGTCTGTACTATTTTATATTCCCACCAGCAATGAGACTTCAGTTGCTCCACAACCTCGTCAGCATCTGATGCCAGTGTTTTGGATTTTAGCCATTCTAATAGGTATGTAGTGGTATCTCATTGTGGTTTTAACTTGCAATTATCTAATTACACATGATATTGAACATCTTTTCACATGCTTATTTGCCATCTGTATATCTTCTTTGTTTAGTTTCAGATCTTTGGACCCTTTTTTAAATTGGGTATTTTTTCTTGTTGAATTTTAAGAATTCTTTTTATATTTTGTATATTTGTCCCTGATCAGGTATGTCTTTTGCAAATATTTTCTCCCAATATGTGACTTGTCTTTTAATTCTATTATCAGTAGCTTTAGCAGAGCAGAAGTTTTCAATTTTAATGAAGTCCTATGTATCAAGTCTTTCTTTCATAGATCGTACTTTTGATGTTGTATCTAAAAACTCATCACCAAACCTAAGATTTTCTCCTGTGTTATCTTCTAGGAGTTTTATAGTTTTGCATTTTACATTTAGGTCTATGATTCATTTTTAGTTATATTTTGTGAAAGTTGAAGATCTGTATCTAAATTTTTTTTCTTTGCATGTAGATTCCAGTTGTTCTGGGACCATCTATTGAAAAGACTGTCCTTTCTCCATTGAACTGCCTTTGCTCATTTGTCAAAGATCAGTGGACTGTATTTGTGTGGGCTTATTTCTAGGCTCTCTCTTCTGTTCCATTGATCAATTTGTCTATTCTTTCATCAATACCACACTATCTTAATTATTGTAGCTTTATATTAACTCTTGAAGTTGGATAATGTTAATGCTTCAACTTTGTTCTACTTCAGTGTTGTGTTGGTTACTCTGGGTCATTTACATTGATAAGCATCAATATAAACTTTAGAATCAGATTGTTGATATCCACAAAATAACTTGTTGGGATTTTGATTGGGATTGCATTGAATCTATAGATAAAGTTGGGAAAACCTGACATCTTGACAATATTGAGTCTTCCTATCCGGGTGCATAGACTATGTCTTCATTTATTTAGATCTTTGATTTCTTTCATCACAGTTTTGTAGTTTTCCTCATATCGATCTTGAACACAGTTTGTTAGATTTATACCTAATTATTTCATTTTTGGTGCTAAAATGTCAACGGAATTGTGTTTTATTTTTTATTTTATTTTTATTTATTTTTTAACATTTTTAAAAATTAGTTTCAGGTGTAGAAAACAATGTAATAATTAGACATTTATCATTTATATCCCTCACACAGTGATAGTCCCCCTCCCCCCATCCACTATCCCTCTGACATCACACACAGCCATTACATTTCCACTGTCTCTATTCCTAATGCTGTACTCCGCTTCCTGTAAGTATATATATACAAATATATACATATACATACATACATACATATACATATACATATATATATATATATATATATATATATATATATATAGACTTGTAGTTGACATTCATTATTGTTCAGCTTCAGCTTCAGGTGTACAGCGCAGTGGTCAGGCATCTACATCATCCCTGAGGTGGTCTCCCTAGGAGACAAGTGTCCATCGGATACCCTACAAAATCTTTACAACATTATTGATTACATCCCCCAAATTGACTTTCGTATCCCCGTGGTCATCTTGTGGTTACTGACTGTGCTTTCTAATCCCCTCACCTTTCCCTTTATCTCCCACCCCCCATCTCGCAACCCTCACAGAGAAAAACAAATACCATATGATCTCACTTATATGTGGAATCTAAAGAAAAGAATAAATGAATGAACTAATCAGAAACAGTCTCAAGGGCATTGTGTTTTAAATTTCAAAGTCCAATTGTTCATTGCTGATGTATAAGAAAAGATACTTTTGTATATTAACCTTGTATTCTGCAACCTTGCTATAGTCACTTATTAGTTTCAGGAGGTTTTCGGTTGATTCTTTGGGATTTTTCTATATAGACAATCATGTCATCAAACACAGTTTGAACAAACACAGTTTTATTTCTTACTTCCTGATCTGTAAACCTTTTGTTTCCTTTTCTTTTTGCATTAATTGGGACTTTCAGTAAGAGGCTGAATAGGAGTGGTGAGTGCAGACACCTTTGCCTTGCTCCTGATCTTAGCAGGAAGGCATATAGTTTCTCACCATTAAGTATGAGGTGAGAAGGTCTTTTGTAGATGTTCTTTATCAAATTAAGGAAGTTACCCTTCATTCCTAGTTTGCTGAGAAATGTTTTGTATCATGAATGGATGCTGGATTTTGTAAAATGTTGTTTTGTTTGTTTGTTTTTATTTTTATTGATTGATATGCCCATAAGGTTTTTCTTCTTTAGTCTGTTGATGTGATACATTACATTAATAGATTTTTTAAAAGTTCGATCCGCCTTGCGTGCCTGAAATAAATCACAGTTGGTCATGATATATAATTGTTTTTATACATTGTTGAATTTGTTCTGCTAATATTGTGTTGAGGATTTTTGCAGCTATGTTTATGAGAGATACTGGTCTATAGTTTTCCTTTCTTGTAATGGCTTTATCTTGTTTTGGTATTAAGATAATTCTAGCATCATAGAATGAGTTAGGAAGTATTGTCTCTGCTTCTATTTTTTAAAAGAGATTATAGAAAATTGATATAATTTCTTCTTTAAATATTTGGTAGACTTCACCAGTGATCCCATCTAAATCTGGTGCTTTCTGTTTTGGAAGGTTATTAATTACTGATTCAATTTTCTTTAATAAATATAGACATATTCACTGATCTGTTTCTCTTTGTATGGGTTTTCATAGATTATATCTTTCAAGGAACTAGTCTACTTCATCTAGGTTATCAAATTTATGACCATAGAATTGCTAATAATATTCCTTTATTATCTTTGTAATGTTCATGTGATGAACGGTGATGATCCTTGTTTCAGTTTTGATATTAGTAATTTGTATCTTCTCTCTTTTTCTTAATTAACCTGACCAGAGGTTTGTTAATTTTATTGATCTTTTCAAAGAACCAACTTTTTAAAATTGATTTCCTGTCTTCAATTTCATTGATTTCTACTCTAATTTTTATTATTTGTTTTCTTCTCTTTACTTTTGGTTTAATTTGCTCTTCTTTTTCTAGTTTCCTAAGGTGGAAGTGCAGGTGATTGATTTTAGATCTTTCTTCTTTTCTAAGATATACATTCAATGCTACAAGTTTCCTTCTAAGCACTAGTTTTGCTGTACTCCACAAATTTTGATCAGTTATTTTTTTCATTTTCATTTAGTTCAAAATGTTTTTTTAATTTATCTTGCAACTTCTTCTTTGACCCATGTGTTATTTAGAAGTGTGTTGTTTAATCTTAAAGTATTTTGGGTTTTTCCAGCTATCTTTCTGTTATTGGTTTCTAGTTTAATTCCATTATTATCTAAGAGTAGACTTTGTATGATTACTGTTTTTTTAAATTTGTTATTGTGTACTTCATGGCCCAGAGTGTCATCTATCTTAGTGAATATTCCATGTGAGCTCGAGAAGACTGTATTCTGATGCTGTTGTTAGATGAAGTATTTTACAGATGTAGAATTAGATCCAGTTGATTGATGATTCTGTTTAGTTCAACTGTATCTTTACCGATTTTCAGCTGCTGGATCTGTCCACTTCCAGTGGAGGGGTGTTGAAGTCTCCAACTATAGCAGTGGGTTCATCTATTTCTCCTTGCCATTCCATCAGGTTTTGCTTCATGTAATTTTACACTCTATCGTTAGGCACATATGCATTAAGGATTGTTATGATTTCTTAGAGAATTAACCCTTTATCATTATGTAGTACCCCTCTTCATCACTGATAATTTTCCTTGCTCTGAAGTCCGCTTTATCTGAAATTAATATAGCGACTTTAGCTTCCTTTTGATTAGTGGCAACATGTTATATCTTAATCCATCTCTTTCCTTTTAATCTGTGTCTTTATATTTAATGTAGGTTTCCTTCAGAAAACATAGCTGGATACTGTATTTTTACCCGCTCTGGTAGTCTCTGTCTATTAACTGGTACATTTAGACCATTGATGTTTAAAGTGATTACTGATGTGATTGAGTCCATATTGTCTGCCATATTTGTTACTGTTTCCTACTTGTTGTTCTTGTTGTTTTTTTCTTATTTTTTGCCGTCCAGTCTTTTTCTACCTTTTCTGGTTTCAGTTGAGCATTTTGTATGATTCCATTTTTCTCCTCTCTTAGCATGTCACTCATACTTTTTTTTTCAAATTTTTTTTTTTTTTTTAGTGGTTGCCTTGTGTTTGCAATATACATTTACAACTAATTCAAGTCTGTTTTCAAATAACACAATACTATTTCATGGATAATGCCAGTACTGTGTAACAGAGTATTTCCATTTTGCCATTATTATTTTGAACAAACTATTATCTGTTGGATAAATTAAGAATAAGAAAAATAACTAAATGTTAACCAGATTTGTTGTGATTATTTCATCATATATACAAATATCAAATCATTAAATTGTATATCTGAAACTAATACTGCAATGTTATATGTCAATTATACCTCAATTTAAAAAAAGGCAGGTGAGGAAAAAAAGAATAAGAAAATAAAATATTTTATCTTCATTTATTCCTTCTCTAGCACTCTTCCTTTCTTTGTGTAGGTCTGAGTTTCTGACCTGTATAATTTTTCTTCTTTCAGAAGAATTTCTTTTAACATTTCCTTCAAGGCAGTTATACTGCTGACAAATTCCCTTATTTTTTGTTTTTCTGAGAAAAATCTTTATTTCTCATTCAGTTTTGAGGGATTATTTCTCTAGACTCAGAATTCTTCATTGGTGGTTCTTTTTAATCCTTTATTTCATTCTTCTCTCTTCTTGATTGAATGTTTTCTGAAAAGAAGTCTGATGTAATTCTTATGCTTGCTCTTCCATAGATAAGGCATTTTTTTCCTCTGGCTACTTTCAAGATTTTTTCTTTATCTTTCATTTTTTGAAGTTTGGATATGATATGCCTAGTTGTAGATTTTAAAATATGTATCCTCCTTAGTGTTCTCTGAGCTTTCTGGACTTGTAGTTTGGTATGTATCATTAATTTTAGGGCATTCTCAAGACTACATTGCTTTAAATGTAGTCATGTGGACATTTCAGTCAATGACAGACTGCATATATGACGGTGATCCCATAAGATTATAATGGAGCTGGATTTCCTTTAAGAAACAGAGACTATGTGGTTCAGGAGGAATTTTTTTTTCTCTGCTACGAGCAATATCTGTATGGCTTGTTAATAGATTCCCTCTCACTCACAAGACCTCAATTTTGAGTATGTAGATTATATCCCAACAGTCAGCCACTGACCTGTTTCATTACAGAGGTGTCTGTTATATTCAGAGGTGCTACAGCCCTCCGAGATCTAGCCTGATGCTCTTCATAATACGTTGCTCTAAATTCTTTGTTGAGGACCTAAGAGCCTGTACAAGTACAGAGGTCCACAGGAACTATTTTAACAAGTATTATGTGGCACTGCCATTTTCAGAAAAGCTTTCTGTGGTAGTGTTGAGCCAGTCTGTCCCTGTACTTTGGAAATATTTTCAGGTTGTAATGATGTAAAACATAGATAAGTTTTATTTCTTTTATCAGTTCAATGCCAGAGAGAGCCCTTTGTGCCAGATAGGGTCAATGGAACCGACATCAAATTTCCAAAGTCAAAATATTGAGTCCTCAGTTCTACACCCTCTCCATATTAAACACCTTCTTTTTTTTAAATGTATACCACAGTTTCTTAATCCGATCACTGCTCCAACCTGCAGTAGTCAAAACCACATTACCATGGTAATCCCCTATGTGCCTTTATTTCTCCATCTTGATTCCTCCTGATCCTCAGGCTACCTTCCACTCCCTCCCGACAGTCACTATTATGGTGAGCTATGCCTTTCCCAGCCAGTTTCTCCTCCATATTTCTAATCAATCCAGCCCACATTCCTATTCATGGAACAGCATTGACAGCTTTGATGTTCTATTTCTGACCCTGTACGAAGGAAGTAGGGGGAGGGCTTGTGGGACAGTGATTATAAAGTCTGCAGGAGTGTACAGTCATGTCCTAGCCTTCACACTCACTCACTGCTCACTCACTGAGTCACCCAGAGCAACTTCCAGTTCTGCAAGTTCCATTCACAGTAAGTGCCCTATACAGGTATACCATTTTTACCTCTTGTACCATATTTTTACTGTACCTTTTCATATTTAGATATGTTTTGATACACAAATGCTTACCATTGTGTTACAATTGCCTACAGTATTCAGTACAGAAACGTGCTGCACAGGTTTGTAAATAGGCTCTACCATACAGCCTAGGTGTGTAGTAGGCTCTACCATCTAGGTTTGTGTAAGTGCCCTCTATCATGTTTGCAGAATGATGAAATCGCCTAACAGTGCATTAAATGGCGCATGATTGTATTTTTCTATTCCTTTTTTCTCCTGGTATTCCCATTATACATTTGTTACATTTTTTTGTAATTATCCCACAGTTCTTGATATTCATTATTTTATTCTCTTTGCATTTCAGTTTGGGAAATTTCTACTGACATTTTTAAAAAGATGACTAAAATATAGCTAACATAAAAATTAATACTAAATAAATGCAATGAACACAGCAAAACTAACAATAAAATATAGCTAACATACAATATTATATTAGTTTCAGATGTGCACCATAGTTATTCAACCTATTGACATTTCTTCAAGCTTGCTAATTCTTTTCCTCTGCTGTATCCAGTCTATTGATGAGCCATCAAAGACATTCGTATTTCTTTTGCAGATCTCTTACATTTCATTTTGATTTTTCCTTTTTCTTTTTTTTTTTTCACTTTCTTCCGCCTCCCCGCCCCCACTCGGGTTCAAGCTGTTGTTTCTCAGTCTAGTTGTGTAGGACACAGCTCCCTGGCCCATGCTGGTATTATGAGCCTTGTGCTCCCAACCCCTTCTCTCCCCCAGGCTGAGGCAGTCAGTAGCCAGTCGTCTGTCGGCCACTCACAGCAGCTCATGGCAGCAGCTCACAGCAGCTCACGGCAGCAGCTCACAGCAGCTCACAGCAGCTCATGCTGGCTGATGGCTGCTCAAGCTGGCTGCCTGTCACTCACGCTGGCTGCCTGTCACTCATGGCGGCACACAGTAGCCCATGGCAGTACACAGCAGCCTGCGGCAGCTCACACCAACCTCAGGCTGCTCACCGCAGCTCAGCTCCAGGGAGAGCCATTGTTCACAATCTTAGCTGTAGAGGGCGCACCTCACTGGCCCGTGTGGGAATCAAACCGGCAACCTCGCCGTTAGGAGCATGGTGCTCCAACCACCTAAGTCACCGGGCCAGCCCTTGTTTTTTTTCTTAGAGTTTCTATATCCCTGCTTACATTACCCATCTGTTCTTTCTGTTGGCCATCTTTTCCATTAGGGCCCTTAGCATATTAATCATAATTGTTTTAAACTGCTAGTGTGCTAATGCCAACATTTCTTCCATATGTGACTCTGGTTCTGATGCTTGCTCTGTCTCTGTGTGCTGTGTTTTTTTTTTTCCTTTTAATATACCTTGTACATTTTTTTTTTTTGAAGCTGGACATGACATATTGATAAAAAAAAAGTAACTGAGGTAAATAGTCCTTTAATGTGAGGTTTTATGTTTAACTGGATAGGGGTTAGGATGTGTTTACCATTTGCTCTAGCTATGTGTCAGAGGCTAAAATTTCTTCTGGTGTCTTTTTTTGTTTGTTTCTTGTGTCTAGTGTCTTTTTTTGTTTGTTTCTCCTGTGTATTTGGTTCCCCTAGAGATGACTTCTTAAATAAGCTTTAAGACCTACAGTTCTTGTAGTTGTATTCCCTTGTTGTTATTCAGGAGCACTGTCGATGTGGTAATAAGGTGTAGGGGGAGGGGAGGTGTTCTATATTTCTATGCTTAGGTTTGAGTCTTTTAGTGAGCCTGTACCCCTTGGTTGTGAACTTCAGAAGTGCTTCTCAGTTTTGTTTTGTTTCCCCTCATGTGAAACAGGAAGATTAGAGGGCGCTAGAATTGAGATTTTTGTTGTTTATTGTTTTTATCCCTACATTGGTTAGACTTTGTTAAAATAGTTTCTTTTGAGGGCGGGCCTTAAGATGAACAGAAAGCTCTGGTTCTTTTCTCTGCCCCCTGCTGGAAGCACAAGGGTATTTTTCTCAGGTCTTCCCTGGGAGAACTAGTAGGGTTACTCAAAATTTGCAGAAGTGTAGGGTCCCCATAAGACTGGGCCCCGTCTAGTTCTTAACTGTGAAACTTACCCACACTGAACCTCCAGCTATTCTTCAATTATAATTTAAGTTCTCCTACCCTGGTACTGGTTCCCATGGAGGTTTCTGCTTGTATGAACTGTGATTCTCTTTATCAGCCTGTCTGTCTCCCCAGTTTGGTATGGATCTAAGACGAGTTGGGGATTTTCAGTTTGTTCAGCTTTCTTCTCATTGTGAGGATGAGAGTGATGACTTCCAAGGTCCTTACGTGCTTGCCCAGGAACCGGAAGTCCTCCTTTGATTTTTACTTGGATATTTGTATCCACGTTTTCTATTACCTTTATCAGTGATGACACAGATATGTTCTCTTTCTGTTCCTTTGTCTTCATTTTATTGCATACATTCCTTAATGCAAAGAATTATTTATTTTAGTACATATGAATTAATCATTTTATATCTTTCCATAGTCAGAAAACATTTTGTCTGTTCTCCACATCTTGGATAAATATACTATTTTGTTTTCTTTTTAAAACCAACTTTAAAAAACCCATCTGAGATTTATTGTCATATGGTATATATTGTAATCCTATATTGTTTTCCATTTTGATATCTAGCAGTCCCTCAACTGTTTACTAGAAAGTGATTTTTCTTTATATTTGTGTCACTTCTCATTTAGCAACTATTAAGTTCTTATAATAGTTTTTATCTATTGCTAGAATCTCTATTCTTAATTCCCATAAGGTTTTGATGATTGTTTCTTTGTAGAATATTAAAATCTGACAGAATAAGTTTGCCATATTTACATGTAAGAAGATAATATGAGTACACTAGTATCCTTGCCTACTTAGTCTCCCAGATGGATTTCACTATAGATATTAATATAATTCAAATTAGGATGTTTCATTATTATTATATTCAGACTTTGTATCCAAGAGCATGATAAATCTTTGTCGACTAATGTCTTCCTTTTTTTTCCTCCTTTTTGGCTTTTATAAATTTTAGAGTAATATTGCATTTTGAGTTAATGCCTCTATCATAAATATTGTATTTTCTACTTCTATGGTAGTACCTAGAAATGTTTTTTATATAGATATTTACCTTATGATTTCTGAATTCATGTATTATCTTTATTTATTTTTGGTTAATATTCTTAAAGTTGTATAGATATGTATTCATGCAATTCAAACATCAGAATATCATATTTCTTTTCTATATACAGTAAGCCTTCAATTAACGTTATTGGTAGGTTCTACAACTTCAAGCAAAACAAGATATAACAAAACCAACTTTACCACAGGCTAATTGATGTAAATAAGGGTTAAGTTCCTACAGCAGTTCATCAACATTATAACAATATGACGTTGAACGAAATGATGTTATTCAAGGACCTATAGTACGTTCTTTACTTTTTTCCTGTTAAAGTTGTTTGGTACTTTGTTAAATGTAATTGGCAGTAAGAGGCATCATTTCCTTCCTGAATTAAAAAGAATGATGTTTTTCTTCTTGGTTTTAATTTAAATATTCTATATCATGTCAAGAAAGAAATCCTCTGTCTGGAATATTTTTTTTTAAATTCAGAATAAATGTAAGTTTTAAAAATCCATTCTTGACTTCTGTTGAGATAATTATGGCTTTCCTTTCAAAATTTTATCTGTCAACCTGATAAATCATTTTGATAGTTTCCCTTGTGATACCAGTCTTATGTTCTTGAAGTAAACCCTATTTATTTATATCAGGCAAATCTTTCAATGTGATGTTATCTTCAGTTTGTTAAAATTTGTTTAGGAGTTTTAATCGTATATTTCAAAGTGAAAGTAATCTATAAATTTTGAGTCTTGTTTTTGTCAGGCCTGACTGACCCTTGTCTTTGAACCGCATGGCACTTCTGTAGCTTCTTGGTGTTGCCCACGTATAGCTTCTCCATTCTGTGTTTTTCCTCTACTTCAACAACTCTCAAAGAGTGGACTGGGGAATTCCTGAGACCCTTTTAAGGGGGTCTGCAAGATCGAAACTATTTTCACATTAATACGAATAATATTATACAGAATGTCATGTGCAGGTCAACAGATTTTTTTTGTGGAGCGAAAATAAGAAATCGAAAAGTTTATTGCCTCTTTGTGCTTGTTAGCACTGGAATATGTGATATACTTTATATTTTCATTTGAAGGGTCATGTGTATTAGCCCACCCATTGGTTTATACATTTGTTTTTGCCAAATGGGCTAGTTGAGATGGAAGTATTAATTTATTTGAACCAACACATGTCACTGTCACTAGTAAAACAAGATGCTAGTATGCTGTACCACAAACTATTAATAGCATCATCCCACCCCCAACCTGGCTCTTTCGGTCCACCTGTTGGAAATACGCACTCCTCCTCCATCCCAAATTATCTGCATTGAAACTGGAAGTAGCAAACTGTCTTCCTAGCTCTTTCCTCCTTTCTCTCCTACAGCCCACTGCTGCCACACTTACCTCTTACAATTATATTTTTATCACGTTGCTCCTCAAACACCACAGTGACCCCATTGGCTTCCCAAGTCCATCATGATCAATCTTCATCCATTTTGCTCAAAGATACTTACCCTGTCCTCTAGTCAAGCACAAATGCCAGACTCATTCTCACCTCATGCCTTTGGTCACTTTTTTTCCTGGGCCTAGGATACGCTCTGTCCTCCATGAAGCCTTCTCTGGCTTACAATCTCCCCTCCATTTCCTGAATGCCAGTTACACTTTTATTCTAAAAGTTGAATACTTAGCTGTTGTGTAATTGCATTGTGTGAAAGTTTTCACCCCAACTAGATCCTAAATTTCTCGAGAGTAGTGACAGGTAACAAATGCTTTTTGTATCCCCAATTCCCTGCCCTCACAGTGCAAGGCATAGATTTATTGAGTGTCAGCCATATAAATATGTTGATTGGCTGTTAACCCTTCCCCTCGAACTGTAATCCTCCTCAGTAAGCATTTATTGAACATGTACTCTGGGACACTAGAGTTGCTGGGACAACAGAAATAAAAAGGACGTGGTGTATGTAGTCACAAGATTCCGTGGAAGAGATTGTGCAGTCAACATAGATGTCTGAACAAAGAGGGTGTTAAGGGAAAAGCCTCTTTGACCTGGCCCTAGATGGATTGAATGGGATTTCACCAGGCTGAAAAGAGGATGGGGGGCTGGGCGGGATTCCAGACAGAGTACCTGGCCTGAGCAAAGGCATGGAGGCATAAAATTACATGGACTATGTGGAGTATAACAAATTTGTGGCAGGAGATAAGTCTCTCTGAGTAGATGGGATCTATATTTCATAGGACCCTAAATGCAACGAAAATAAATTTAAACTTGACCCTATAGGCAATGAGGAACCAGCTTATTATTTTAAGCAGGAAAGTGACAAAAGGCGCTGAAAATGCCTTTAGGCTGAAAGCATCAGCTATGTAATACAAATATCAACCAAAACAACATTTTCCCCTGATTGCCCTCTTCCCTAGGCCTGCATTATATAACAAGCCCTACGTATAATCCACCAGTTGGGATAATAAATCAAATTCCCTTAATTTGTTCCTGGCCTACCCTAAATTCTAACTGATCTCAGGCTTGTGACCATCTAGAGGTTTGATTTATTCCAGATGTGCCATTCTCTGGACCAGCATGTCATGGTGAAGCCCCAAAGTATTATGGAAAGAGCATTAGGCTTAGAGTTCAACTAGACACGGGTTCAAACCTCAGCTTTAAAGAACTTTAAATTATTCTCATTTTTCTGCTGCTTTAATTTTTTTTTCTTGAACTTCTTTATATCTGCAAAATAAAACCAAAGACTACCAGAATGGATTATCCATGGACAAATACCACTTGGAGTTTTATTGATTGTATTTATTTCCTTTGTTGAACTCCCATTTATAGAATCTGTTTTGCTTGATTTACTTGCTTCTTCTAATTTTCTTTTGTTGACTCTTTATTTCTATGTACTTATTAAGGAAGCACTTTATAACCCAAACAGTGAACCAGATAGCGGCTCCAGGAAATGTTTGGAATGAGGCAGCTCAATTTAGCTGAGTAGTTCTGTGTCAGTGGGTTACAGGAAGGAGTTTGTAAGGTCCCTGTGGGAAAACTGGTACATTTTCCAGCTTCCCCTTTGTTGAATCTTCATCTTGTACCGTTATTATTTTGTTTTAATGAATTCCCAGAACAATAGTTACACCCATCTGAAAATATGACTATAGAACATATCCCAAAGCCAAACATAAATTATTTTTGGACTCCCTGTACATTTTCTTCCTATGATTTGTGTGGCTCATGTAGACTTGCTGGAACTGTGTACTTTAAATCATTTCCTGAATGAAACATGTAAATAGTGGAGAGAAAGGGAAAGGATTCTGCTTCATTTTGCAAATCGTCTTGCTTTCTTTCAGTGCTTAGTCACTCTATGGAATTCATGGGCATTTAATAAATTTAAACAAAAAGAAAACCTCTTGAGTTTTACTAGCCTGTTAGCCTCAGTTCTTCTCATCAGCTAAAATGGTGCTTATTTTCAGCTAAGATTTCTAGAAACCTGGAATACTTACTCTTGACATTAAGTGCTTTTTGTAGGTTCATTGAATGTAGTAAATCCCAGAGTGAGACAAATATTAACTGCAAATATTTACTCTGATGCCACCTACATTTTAAAAGGAAAGTTGATGTGGAGGGTGAGGGTAGGGAACAGGCCTTTTTAGATTTTATTATTGTGTTTATGTTATTTCCGCTTTTATTTTTTTTCATTTCCATCCTGTTGAGTTTGAGGTAGCAACCGAAGTATCAAATGGAGTTCTTGGGAATTTGGGACTGGAGCTTGAGGTAGAGTTGAGAGCTAGAGATAGTAGGTTTCCTTGAAGGATACAATGAATACAGTAGTCCCCCTTTTATCGGTGGTTTCATTTTCCGTGTTTCAGTTCCCCACGGTCAACTGTGGTTCAGAAATTTTAAATGGAAAATTCCAGAAATAAACAGTTCATGTTTTAAATTGCATACCATTTTGAGTAACATGATGAACTCTCATACCATCCTGCTCTGTCCCACCCTAGATGTGAAGTATCCCTTTGTCCAGAGTATCCACGTTGTGTACACAACCTACCTGTTAGTCACTTAGCAACCCTCTCAGTTACCAGATCATTATCAGAGAGAGAGAGAGAGACCACATTCACATAAGTTTTATTATAGGATATTGTTATAGTTACTCTATTTTATTAATTATTGTTAATTTCTTACTGTGACTCATTTATAAATTAAACATATTATTATACGTATGTATGTACTGGAAAAAATAGTATATGTAGGGTTCAGTACTGTCTGTGGTTTCAGGAATCCACTGGGGGTCTTGGAATGTATTCCCCATGCATTAGAGGGGGGCTTTTGTAAATCAGAGTAAGGCGGGGGAAGGAGCTGTTTTCTCAGATCCAGAGCAAAGTAGAGAGGCTTTTTATTTTCCTTAAAGAGCAAAAGACACATCTTCCTGGATGACAGGAGGGAAGACAGATTCAGGAGTTCCTGTGTTGTTGTAGTAGGGAAAAACTGCTAACTATCCTGTGGTAGGTCATGTTTCCTAGGAATGGCAGCTGAGACAGGGAATTTGTGTAAGTGCATTGTTTCAGGAGTGCTTGGAGAAGGGGAGTGAAGGAAGCAGGATAGAGCAGGGTGAGGAATTCTGCGAGGATGAAGGGTTGGGGAGCTGTGAATGAGCTTGGCTAAGACCACGAAGCATGGATTCTTAGTATCCTAGGACTCATTTGATCCACATAGCAGGGTTAGAGTTTTTGTAGCTGACGACATGGTTTTTGTTTTGTTTTTTTCGATTTAAGTTTATTGGGGTGACAATTGTTAGTAAAGTTACATAAGTTTCAGGTGTACAGTTGTGTATTACATCATCTATAAATCCCATTGTGTGTTCACCACCCAGAGTCAGTTCTCCTTCCATCACCATATATTTGATCCCCCTTACCCTCATCTCCCACCCCCCGCCCCACTTACTCTCTGGTAAACACTAAACTATGGACATGGTTTTATGATCGGTAATTTGGTACATTTACTCATATTAGTACCTTTGGGTAAATGATGCTACCTTCCCTATGTTGCTACCTTACCTGACCCTGTGTCACCATGTCAGCATGGTAATGTTCCTGGGGGACCTATTATTCACATCTGTACAGAGTTCAAGCTATTTGTGCATATTAAAGGAAGGATATTGGGAATGAATTTCTTTTATTTATTATATATTCATCCTTATCTGTAAGTGAATGGCAGGTTTCCCTTGGAGTATCTGTTCTCTTGGTTTCAACCATCATCTTGATGGTGATAGCTCCCAAATCTTTGTCTCCCAATCTTCATCTCATCTGGCCTACCCATCATCACTTTTGTATCTGTCCCGCTATCCCACAATGATTTGTATATGACAGGTGGTTCATAAATGCCGCTCACACTTCAGTCAGGCTGGTTTCTTTATTACAAGTGAGGTATTGTGAAATTGAACAACTGATTTGGAGCTTAATGTTTTTTGACACTAACAGGGCAATTGACTTAGCCTGTCTGTGCTTCAGTTTCCTCATCTGCACTAGGAGTGATAATGTCATAGCATAGGAATGTTGGAAAAATGAAGTGAAAGAGTTCACACAGGCCAGTGCCTGAAGATTGATAAGTACCTGGTAAATGTTGTTCTTTGTCCTTTATGTTCAGTGTTTAAAACATTTAATTTATCTGCTATAGTTCCAATTTTTCAGGCCTATTGCTTAATTTAACCTATTTGGTTTTTACCACATTCATCACACATAATTCTGATAACCTAGGGTAAAAAGTTTCTTGAAAGAGTTGGAATACCTTAGAAGGAATATTGCCTAATGCAATAGAACTTTGCTGACTATGATTCTTGATCAAGATTTTATTTAAAAAATTGGGGGAGAAGGGTAGGTAAGTTAAGGTTGCCTATAATGCTGTTTTTAAAAAATCAATATACTAAGATTTTTTGAGTAAAATTTACATCAGAAGATTCACACTTGGAATGTAAAAAATGTTTCATCATTAACATTAAATTCTTAAGCAGAGAACAACAGTATGCCTCTTTCTCCCAGTATTTCTGTGCATCTACTGTGTTTCCCCGAAAATAAGACCTAGCCAGACCATCAGTTCTAATGCGTCTTTTGGAGCAAAAATTAATATAAGACTCGGTCTTATTTTACTATAAGACCGGGTCTTATATAATATAATATAATATAATATAATATAATATAATATAATATAATATAATATAATATATAATATAATACAATAATACTGGGTATAATATAACATAATATAATACTAGGTATAATATAATACCGTGTCTTATATTTATTTTTGCTCCAAAAGATGCATTAGAGCTGATGGTCTGGCTAGGTCTTATTTTTTGGGGAAACATGGTATATTGTGTTAGGAACTCTGGGAGGCTCAGAGGCATAAGATAATGCTTCCGAATTCATAAATGGCTAGTGCATTCTCAATAATGATGTGTACTTTTTATTTCAATTGCTTACTTGTGAACTACTGTGAGTTTTTTGTATTCATGTCCTCATTTGGTTTGTTTGTTTGCGTGGTTCTCAAAAAACTGCTGTCAACTACGTGGTAAGGGTAGAGGTACATTACATCTGGAGGGTAACTGAATATACTAAGTATCTTGCATGTCTATATTGTCAAAGTAAGAGTATGAAGTGAGACATAAGAATAAATGGTAACCTAAAAGGTGAAAACTACCCAAGTATCCATCAACTGATGGATGAGTAAACAAATAGCCATAATATGGCGTATTGTTCAGTCCTAGAAAGGAATGTAGTACTGGGACGTACTATAACATGGCAAGTTATGAGATGTGGAAGAAGCCAGACACAAAAGACCACATGTTATATGATTACATTTGTATGACATGTCCAGAACTGGCCAATCATAGAGACTGAATGAGAACAGAGGCTATAAGGGGCTGGGGGTAGGTGGGGGACGATGGGGAATTATATTTATTGGGTACAGAGTTTCTGTTTGGGATTATGAAAATTTTCTGGAAATGGATAGTGATGATGATTGCACAGCATTGTAAATGTACTTAAGGCTGCTGAATTGTCTGGTTTAAAATAAGTCAAATGGTAAATTTTGTTATATGTATTTACTTCAATTTAAAAAACAATACGTGGTAAGGGGCTTGCAGGTCATTGTAATAAGCCTCCTGTTTTTCTTTCTGTACAGGAGCCATGGATAACAGAGGCTTTCAGCAGGGGAGTTTCAATAGCTTTCAGACCAGCTCCAGTGATGAAGACCTGATGGACATACCGGGGACAGCTATGGATTTCTCCATGAGAGATGATGTTCCTCCCTTAGATGGAGAAATAGAAGGTATCATTACTGCTGAGGACAATTTATCTTTTAAAAATTATTTTTAATGTACATATAGTAAAATTCATTTATTTTCTGGTACACGGTCCTGAGTTTTAACGCATGCGTAGATTCTTGTATCCACCACCACCGACAGGATACAGAACAGTTGAACACCCCAAAGAATCTCCTCTTGCTATCCCTTTGCAGTCAGACCTCCCTACCCCCAACCCCTGGTAACCACTCATCTGTTCTCTGTCCCTGTAGTTTTTCCTTTTTGAGAATGTGATATAAAAATGGAGTCACATCATATGTTACCTTTTGAGACTGTCTCCATTTACTCAGCTTAATGCCTTGGAGATTCATCCAAGTTGTTCATTCCTTTTTGTTGCTGAGTAGTATACCATGTTTCCCCGAAAATAAGACCGGCTCTTATATTAAGGTTTGCTCCAAAAGACGCGTTAGGGCTTACGTTCAGGGGATGTCATCCTGGAAAATTATGTTAGGGCTTATTTTCCGGTTAGGTCTTATTTTGGGGGAAACACGGTACTATGAAGTGGGGACACTGCGATGTGTGGTAAATGTATGCTGAACTTTGTAAGAAACTGCTAAACCGTTTTCCAGAGTGACTGTACCATTTTGCACTTGAACTAGCTATGCATGATTGTTCCACATCCTCGACAGCTCTTGGTATGTTCCATAATTTTTATTTTAGCTATTCTAATAGGTATGTGGTGTTATCTCTTCATGGTTTTAATTTAATTTCCACATGACTTATGATGTTGACCATCATTTTATGTGCTTATTTGCCAACCTTATATCCTCTTTGATGAAGGATCTGTTCAAATCCTTTCTTCTTTTTATAATTGGGTTTTTGTTTTTAGTATCTGGAATACGTTTATAAAGTGAGAATTCCCTTCATCTATTATTTGGCTATCCTGTAATGTCATTCTGCATACAATTTCACAGTATAGCTAGCTGTACCATAGTTTATTTAACCAAGTTTCTATTGGTGTACATTATAGTTGTCTCCAATCTTTTGCTATTACAAATAGTGCTGCAATGAACAATCGTGCGTGTGTGTGTGTGTGTGTGTGTGTGTTTGTACTCACAGGTATCTTTTAAGTATATGAAAGCATTTCTATATCATGAGTGTATAAAACTGTTTATTTCCCCACAGCCTTGCTGGTGCTAAATCTTATCATTCTTTTTCCATCTTTACAATATTATAGGTAAAATAAATAACTAAATGCATTCCCGTTATTTTAAACTTTACTTTTTAAAATTAATTAATGAGGTTGAGCTTATTTTCATGTTTACTAACCATTTAAATTTCTTTTTCTGGAAGTTTCCTGTTCATATGATATTATTACCCTTTTGTCTAATGTAGGTTAAATACATTTTTTTCCATTTCTGGTTTTCCTTTGTTAACTTATTTAATCTACAAATACTTAAAAATTTTATATAGCTAGGTATATCACCCTTTTCTTTTGTGAATTCCAAGTTTCTTATTGTAATTAGAAAGGACTGCATCACTTTAAGATTAAATTTGGGTAATTACTTAAAATTACTGTCTGGTTCTTTAACTGACTGGGATTACCATTCTCAGAGTAAAGTCAGAGGACCAGAAACTACTGTCAGAATTCATTATTTAGCAAATTTGTTTTAAGGACATATGACATTGCAGATACTTTGCTAAATAGACACATAGGGACTTATGATAGCACCTGCCCCATAGAGTCATGTTCAGGATTAAATGGCATAATAACACATAAAGTGCTTATAACTGTACCTGGCATCAAGTTAATGCTCAATAAATGTTAGCTATTATTTTGTTTTTGTTATAACCCTATAAGTGCTATAGCTCTCATAAGAACTTAGCAGAAGACTCATTGTGTGTGTGTGTGTGTGTGTGTGTGCGCGCGTGTGTGTGCGCGTGTGTGCGTGCGTGTGTCTGTCTGTCTGTCTGTGGAGGAATGGAAAAGATTTCATGTTTTTGAGAAGGGCCTTGAAAGATTAGTTATTTGGTAGGAAGAAGAGCATTCCAGGCGAAAAGCAAGCTTTTACAGAGACATCAACAGGCATAATATACAGAGATATAAAAAAGGCAGAATGTAAGCCCAAATAAGTAAATTGGGGCCTTGAATGTCATGCTGAGAAGTTTGGATTAATTTTATTGTCATTGTAAAGACAAACTCCTTCACCCATTCATTCAACAAAATATTTTTGGGCACCTGTATGAAAATTTTTGAGGCTCTGTTGTATGCATGAGGATACACTGTGATGAAATAAGACCCAAGATGATCTGGAATTTAGATCTAGTTGGGTAAATGAGTAAACAGACAGATTACCTAGTTAATTACCCATTGTGATAAGTATTAGGATGGAAGTAAACAGAATGACAATTGAAGATAACTGGGGAATAGCACTGATTAGAAAGGTCAGGGAAGGCCTCTCTGAGGAGGTGACCAACTTGGGATGAACAGATTAGTATGAAAACCGCAGGTTCAAAAGGATAATAAGAAATTTCCCTAGTAAAGGTATCTCAGGAAAGCAACAGTAGAAGAGAGCCCCTGAATTTAAAGTTCATAAAAGAAAGGTACTCACAGTTTGTTATGTAGTGATTTTTCATACTCGCCTATTTCTGTAAAAGGGACACGTGTTTGTACATCACTTCCACTTACCGTGTAGGTATAACCATAGTGAGTCAGTTATAACAATCACAAACTCTAGTGCAGTGGTCAGTTAGGACTTAAACTGGCTACGTCTCCCTAAGCCTTCTGGCTAAACCAGAGTGGTTTAGCTTAGTTATCATCATTGCTTCTGATAGAAAGTGATTTCATATAGCATTCGGGTCACCAAAGTACTTTTTGTGTGTTCACGTTGCTCTCAGTAGGTGACTGGGACAAGTGAGTATCTGTTGTTCCCTTTTTTATTTAATTTTTAATTTTTTTATTAGTTTCAGGTATACACAGTAACATAATAGTTAGACATTTACACCCCTCACAAAGTGATAACCCCCTCCCCCAAGCTACTACCCCTCTGACATCGTATATAACTGGTACTATACCACTGACTGTCTTCCTTATTCTATACTCCACCTCCCGTGACTACATATAGTTGACATACAGTGTTATTCTACTTCAGCTTCAGGTGTACAGCGCGTTGGTTGTGCATCTATACCGTCTATGACGTCACCCCCCTGATAAGTCCTTTGCCCATCTGGCACCTTACATGATTTTTACAGCATTGTTGATTATATTCCTCACAGTGTATTTCATATCCCTGTGACTATATTGTGACTACTAATTTGCACTTTCTAATCTCTTCACCTTCTCCCCCATCCCTTCCCCACTCCCATCTAGCAACCAACAGGTTTTTTTTTTCTATATCTCTTGAGTCTGTTTCTGTTTTGTTTGTTCATTTATTCTGTGTTGTTCCCTTTTAATGGACTAGAAAACTGAGACAGACAAGATTTTGGCATTGCCTGTGACTAGGATGTGTTGTTACATGAGAAGTCCTACACCACTTTTCACTAGCCTACAAGAATGACCACTTACGGTTTACAAGTTCTGACCATAAAATAATGAGGCTACTTTCCATGAACCACACATGAAAATCAGTTCAGTCACTATACTCTGTAGTGATGTAATTTTCTTGCTTTGCTTTTTAATTGTTCTTACTTTATTTAACGTTTTCACATGGGATTTCCTAATAAAAACAACAACAAAAAAGCTCATAAAGTCCTTGATATTTGGTGGTGAAACTGCGTAAAGTATTACATTTTGTACCAGGCACAATAGCACGTACTAAAAAGATTAGTTAAAATGAGCTTGAAAGGCAGTAGAAGTGGTTCTTGTTTTCCAGATGGCTAGAGGGATTCATTTATGAGGAATGAATAAATAAATTATTCATGGCATGGTTAAATGCATCTGAGGTAGTGTTATAGCAGTCTGTAAATTAGAGGAAACATAAGCATGGAGATCTGAAAGAAGGGGAGAGGGAAGAAAATAGAAAAAGGGTTTGAGTAACAAGAAAAAATTCAGAGCTGTTCTCATAGTTCATCTGTTCTCACTTGCCTGCCTCTGCCACCTAGACCTCATGGTCAACAATTCATTCATTCATTCATTCATTCATTCATTCATTCATTCAATATTTATGGAGCACCCAGATGTCAACCCAGTTGTTTCAGTAATGCTCTCCGAGTCCCTTCTTCTCACCTCCTTGTCTTTCTACCTAGCGTACCTTGCTGCTACTCTAATTGTTGAACGAGGAGACATTCCTGGCAGAGAGCAACAGAGGTAAAGGCACAGCAGTGAGGCAAAGTCCTTTCAATTCAAGAGACACAGAGTCTTCAGGTCAGAGGTCTTAGACTCCTGGGATGGGGATGGTGGCAGTTGGAGCTGGGGAGAGGTGAGCAAGGGATAGGGTGGGAGATATACTCAGAAATCTAGGTGGGGTCTGGATTGTGTATGCTTTTGGACTTTATCTTGTAAGCAAGGTGTCATTAAATGATTTAAAAACAGAGGAATGATATGATCAAATTTGTGTTTTATAGAATTTATGACACTGTGGAGGACGGATTCAGGGGAAAAGTAGGTTGGACACTGGAAGACCAGTTAAACCATTATTTTTAAAAAATCTAGGCAAAAGATCAAAGGCCTGAATTAAGACAATAGGAATGGAGAGAAGAAGGACTAAGTTCTAGAGACATTTCAGAGGGGGGATTAATAGGACCAATTAGATAGGAGGAATAAACTAGAAGAGAATCATGGGTGACTTCAAAGCCCAGGCAGGGTATGAGAGCAGTCCGTGGCCTCCTGGCATGTGACAACGTGCCCGGACCACCCCTGTGAGCCTCAACATAACCTCCCAGTGTCCCAGGGAAGGGAAAACAGTTCTTTAAAATGGTAAACATGGTGGTGCATGAAATCCACCAAAGTAAGTTGGGAAACAGATCATTTTATAATCATCTGATTCAATCTCAGTGTCTGTTGGGCCTGTGTCTTGTGGCTGTGGCCTCATAAGTTTTAGTCCAGTGGTCCAGCTCTTTGTTCTGCCTGCCCCCACTCCTGTCACTGACCTCAGCTTTTTCAACCCATTTCCTGGAAAAACAGGATCCTGTTGCCTATGCCCCTCTCCCCACTTAGATGGGATAAGAAGGCTGGGAAGGGAGGGGGCTAGAGAGGGAGGAATGTCCTTCCCCCAACTTGGATAAGGCTCAGCCAAAGAATTTTCCCCTGGAGCGTAGGCCTTTTATAGAGAGCTCTGGGATATTTCAGTGATTACTCTTTACCTCCCCTCCTCAGAGCCAGGAGGGGATCTTTATGGAATCTTTACTGAGAACTTGCTGGAGTACCTGGAGGAAGAACCCACAAACATATAGGCCACAGGAGTTTCTCACTCCCACGCAAGTCCACACCTAGCCTTCAGCAATTCATCAAAGTTGCCATTTCAGTGTCCCTATGAGATTATGGTTCCAGCATTTTCTACTCTAGGTAAGCAGATCTCAGCTGTGTCTCTTTGGATAAGCCTGTTTCTTCAGATTTGGGGGTTGCTGTTTCCCCTGCAACCTTGACTCTCTGGTGGACCCAAGAAAAGTCACTGATTTTTCAGTTTGTCCAGTTTGTTCAGTTTGTTGTAAGGATGGGAGTGACAACTTCTAAGCTCTTTACTTGCCAGAGCTGAATCTGGAAGCTCTCCATTTATTTTTCACTTAGGGAAACGACTTTGGCCCCTTCTTGGAAGGAAATCTCAATCTCTCTCTCTCTCTCTCTCTCTCTCTCTCTCTCTCTCTCTCTCTCTCTCTCTCGTTTCAGGAGTGTGTGCTCTGAGTCTTACTTTTCTAAGGATTGGTAGTGTCATTTTATGATCTTGCCAGAGAATGTTCTCAGATAACTGTGCAATTGAAATACCATTTGGAATTCCTCAAAGCTAAGATCTTCTCAAAAGTTGTTTAGCACATTGTAAGGGTGACCAAAAAAAAAAAAAAAATCATTGCTAAAATGATATAGTACAAGAGTTGGAAGGGACCTTAAAAATCATATATGCTAATAACCCCCTCATTTTATAGATGGGAAACCTGAAACCCAGATTAAGGCAATTGTCCAAGGTGACACAACTAGTGAGTTGTTGAACTAGGGTTCAAATTTGTATCTTCTCACTGCTGGACAATAGATCTGATCATAAAGACTTTCTTTGTATCAACTTTCATTGAAAAATTTAGTAAGCCATCTTCCTCTTGGTGCTTTCCTCCTGGTGTTCTCCAGAAGCTATCACCTACTTTGTTTCTAAGTACCCCAATGGTCTGCCTCTCAGAATGGAAGTGTGCCCTTTGCAGTGTCCCATTTCTACTCTTCTAGCTGTGTTATCGTTATTTTTTCTTTTTAGAACCACTTATATAACACATAAATACACCTCACTATTAAAGATTCAAACACTACACATGTATATAAAATGTGAACCCCCCCTATTTCCCACTCCAGAGATAACCCCTAAAAATAATTCAATATGACCGTTTCAATTCTTTTTCTATCCAGTTAACACACAGACTTTATTTGAAAAATTCTACTTATTGTTTTGTGACTTGCTTCTTTTATTTAATATGTTTGGGGGATTTTTCTATTTAAGTACATATCAGTCTGCTTCTTTCCTTGCATTATTCCCCCATCACTGGACTCTCATTGTTTCCAGGTTTTTGCTGCTACTAACATTGTTGCAATGAATAACATTGATGTGCACAGGTACAAGTGTTTCTTTAACAGCAATTCCTGGATTTTACATAAGTGTTTTTTTAACTCATTTTTTTGTCCATGACATCACACTATTCCCATAAATCCAAGAACAATTTCCTAATTTCCTAATTGGTAATTTCTCTCTTGAAGTTTCCCCTCCTCCCCCTACCTTCCCCCCCCCCGCAAAAGAATAATGAATGACTAATCTGTTGTCCCCCCATTTTTTTTTAAATTTTTTTTTTTGCTTTCAGAGATTGATAGAGAGAAACCAATGCAGACTTAGTACAGAAGAAATGGAGAATTGCTGCTTCTAAAACCATAATTACAAGTTATTATACAGGAGCATGCTAGCCAAAGGGTTTCCCAACACTGTAGAATGTTATGTACATTTTAAGGCAGTGTCTCCCTACCCACTACATTCCCCAGTCCTTTGTTTACTCCCATAAATGTGTAAATTTGAGAAGGAAGGAATGAGCAAGAAATGGAACAAAGGCCTATTTTTCTTCATATGGACAACCCGTTCAGCAACTTTGTCAAATCTAGTCCCTTTACTTCCAGTTCTGCATTGATTTTCATGGTATTCTAGTCCAGTGGGAGCCTGCAGATACCAAGGCATAATTCTCGTGCAATTTTTCCTAACTATGGTAATTCTGGCAATTTAACACCCTGGCTCCAGTGGTAATGGAAGTGTGTTGGGTTAGGAACTTCCACATTAGAGCAGATACTGGGAGTAGGAGACGTAACAGGTACACCCGAGCAAATGTCTGCAACCCAGTGGGGATAGAGCTGTACCCAATGGGAAACAAGGAGTCAGAAGGTGGTGTTAGACTCTAGATTTATGCTTGTTTCTTAAGCCTTTCCCCTGTCCCTTTCTGCCATTCCCCATCTTCCTGTATTCTTCGCATAACACAAAGTTCATCTCAGTAACATATATCGGAGATTTGGTTGCAGTTTCTGCAGTTCTGTTACCCACATCTCTCATCATCCTTTTTGTTGTCTAGCTCTCAGCAGAGTTGGGATAGAGAATTTCCTCTTTGTTGTCCTTCCTTCCTCTTGGACAACTTCAAGTTTTAACCTGCTGTGAACAGGAATGACAGTAAGTCATATTCCCTACATGAAATGGCTACTTGGGTGACACTCAACACCACAGGCACTGACCAATCAGCTTGGATGTCAAACATAGGGCTGGGCTATGTCCTGGAACCTCCTGGTGTTCCAGCAGCTGTATCATGGGAACTTTTAGGACCCATCTAGGGGACAGTTGGAAGGGAGGAGGGTCCTCGGGAAAGAATAGTTATTTATCTACAGCAATGGAGGTATTTCAGTATTTAAGAACCAGTATGGCTGTACAAATGTGTGCCTATGGAATAGCTGCCCTGGATAAGTGTCCCAGGGGCCAAACTAAGATAGTGTATTAAAGCATAACATGGTCCCCTGATATTATCCAGGACTCAAATGGGAGGACTACTTCACCATTTGCTTTTCAACCACTGGGTTTGGGTAAGTGGGAAAGCAAAATAGAAGCAAAATGGAGGCACACATTGATAGATGGAAAGGTCCTAAAAATGTTGACTAATTATTGGGTCTTGAACTGTTATGTATTCTCAGATATTAGAAGTGAATGGAATGTGAACGGGTTCATGACTTATGGGGAGATCTAGAATGGATGAACCATTCAAGAAGGGAAGGGGGTGCAGGTATGGAAGTGAGAAATGGCCTACAATAGGCTCTTAATCCTTGCATACTTGCTGTAGAATGAAGGTGAAATTTAAATGACTCCAGGATGAATATCTGCTGATGTGTGCTAGGTAGAGTGTTGAATTTTTTGTGTGGATGTGGTTCCTGCCCTGCAAAAATATAATATATCCCTGTAAAAACTGAAACACATTTTAAAAAATGGGACTATTTTCAAGTCCTGTGATACATACCAATGCCCCTGCCCCATTTCTTTGAGTGCTTTTTTCTTCCTTTAGGCTGCTGCCAATAAGTGCGCCCTCACAGAGCTATGATATTACTAAAGCAGTGATTCAAGGTTGGTGCACAGTGCCCAAGGTTTCTTTCTATCCTCTTTCCCCCTGTATTTTTGTTAGTGTTTAACTAGTTCATTTAATCAGTTACTGCTCAGCCCCCTAGGTAAATTTCTAATGGCATATTGGTTAGGGATTGAAATAAACATCATTCTCAAGTAGCAATTTCTTTTCTTGTATTTTAAGGGATTTTCTAGTTCTAAGCATCATGTGATTTTTAGAAAAAAAATCAGAAAGTGGTTTCCATAAAGGGAAATGAGCTAAATGCATTCATTTATATGCCTCCTCATTGAAGCAGTGTGTTTCTAAAGACCCATTGTTAAGTTTTTAGACCTAAGAGTAGCCTACTAGGAAAACTGTTTCAATATTGACTTTTTTTTTCTGACTAGTTTTCTGTATCCCCCTGCCCCACACTCAAGTAATGCAAATTAGCCTTTTAGGGGCTTTTCTTCTGTCAAGCAGAGAACTAATTGTACTTTAACTTGAATAATTTTGCTGTTAGAGCATTAAATCATTTTATATATATCTTGGGGCATACTATGCCTTCAAAGTTTGAGTTAATTTTTACTTTTTTTTTTTTTTTTTATGTATAGAGAAAAAAATCTAGATTTACCTAAGTACCAAAATTTGACATTTAGGGTTGCTTATTTTTACCTTTCTTGGCAGAGTATTTATACCAGAAAATTAACTCTTAATACACAGTTTTTAAAAAAATCCGTTTGCGTTTTGTTACTTTCTTTGTACCTCAGTAGTTGGTCCCCAATGGATAGGTAATCTCTGCTACCATTCTTGACAACTAAGTCTTACAAATTTACTTTCTTTCTACTAAGTAAGAAAATGCTGAGAAGAGAAACCAATTGGATATAGAGTATGACCCACAGCTTAAGCTATTTATCATCAAGCCAGATATTATAGATACCTCCATGCAAGAGTGCAGACAGTTTAATCCCTCTCGCTGGTAAAACCTAAAATAGTAATATCATTGTCCTCATCAATATTATTATGCATTAAAATACTTTATTTTTCCTATTCTAAAATTATAATGAATATTTTAACATTCCTGGTCCACACTTGTGCCAAATGCGCATTAAGTGGTTTTTGTATGCTGGAAGTTTGTATGCTGAAAGGGTAGGAGCCACTCACATTTT
This sequence comes from Rhinolophus sinicus, assembly GCF_036562045.2. Taxonomy (NCBI): domain Eukaryota; kingdom Metazoa; phylum Chordata; class Mammalia; order Chiroptera; family Rhinolophidae; genus Rhinolophus; species Rhinolophus sinicus. The sequence goes on from NC_133768.1 coordinate 40,357,094, forward strand.
AGAAATAAGAAAATTATCTGATCAGGTCTGTGTTCCAGAAAGGTAACTCTGCTTGACCCCAGTAACTAGATTACTGTGTTTCTATCATAGGATGCATTAAAAATTGATAAGCATTTCTTTGTCTTATTTTCACAGCAATATCAATTGACATACACCTGGCAGTCTGTATAATGAACATATACTAGAGATTACAAATGTGGCAGAGAAGGGAATGGGGGGGATAGAAAAGAGTAAAAGAAATATAACGTGTCAAACTTTGAGTACCAGTGTGTCATTTCTTAATCCGAATTGTATTTAAAATCCCATTTTAGTATGAGTACTGCATCATAGCTACCAGCCCTCTACTTTTCAAAGGAAGTGGATTTACATGGAACAAATGTCCTTCCCCTAGAAACAGTGATGTAATTTGAAAAGCACATACACTTTCATCAGAAGTTATTAAGATGATATTAGGTATGCAAGCTAGTCACTGTATGTTGAAGGACTATACATTTTTTTCAGGTACCGAAACAAACAAACAAAAGCCATCTTGAAGTGTAAAATAATTTAATTTAATAAGTCTTGTTAAATAATGTAAGTGAACTCTGTAGTGGTGTTCAGATACTACAAATATTTAATAAAGAATGACTTTGAAGGAGGATTATGAGGTTAGGCATGTCATCTCTTTAAGTAAGATATATATACATACACACACACTTTTCTAAAAGTGTAAATGTATAAGACAATCACACTTGGGCCACAAATAGCTTTTTCTTTTTTTAAGTTTTGTAGTTCATTGCCACAATATTTTAACTCTTCTCAGTAATGCTAGATCCGTTTATCAAGAAACTGAGATGTGATAATGATGGACTGGACTGAAAGCAGGCAGGATTCCTGGAGTTCCTCACATTTCATAAAGTTTTGTTGTAGTAACATTTCAGGATGCACTGGGTGTTAAAAATTGATGAGAGTACCCCAACATTTCAAAGATCTCCATTTAGGACAGATTTTTTTGGAGCACACTGACGGGATTAATGTTTGACAGTGGCTGTCATGTGGATTCACTTAGGAAGTTGGGAGATGGCAGTTTGATTCTTCTTTACTGGACTGGCCTTATTGCCAATTAATTAAGACCTGCTTAAAAATAGCCTTTGGAATAAGGCCAGGGAAAGGAAAGCCTTTAAAACAATGCAAATGTAGTAGTGAATTTATTTCCACAGCTGAAATAACCGCTTTTACCTGGTTTGGATTAACAAGATCAGATTTGATGTTGTTTTCTGGCTAGAACACTAATAGTAAGAAACAACTCATTTTCTCCACTGTATTCTGGGTTTTCAAAGTTACTAGGTGCTTTTAAAGAACTGACCTTGTATAGTCAGTTCATGTGCAGTTCAGTTTTTTATATTTTTCTCTCATTGTGATGTTTACATAGAAAGACCTAAGCCACTTGTGTACAGTTTAAGGAATAATTATAATGTCAGCACTCAGGTAACCAGTGCTCGGACCAAGAAAAATTAGCAGCATTCCAGAAGCCCCACCCTCACCATGTGCTTCATCCAGATGATGACCCCCTCTCTTCCTCTGGGTAGCCACTGTCTTTACTTTTGTCATTTTCGTACTTCTCTTTTTAATGTAGTCACTTACATTTGTATCTTATACAAAACCTATAATTTAGGTTTGCCTGGTTTTGAGCTTATATGAATAGAATCATGCTATGTGTGCTATTGTGTCTGGGGTCTTTCACTCGGTGTAATGTCTGTAAGATTTTATCCTTGTTATTGCTATCCAGTGCATTTTTAAGAAAGTTTTTTCTTTTTTCTTTTAAATTAAATGTACTGGGGTGACATTGGTTAGTAAAATTATATAGGTTTCAAGTATACATTTCTAGAATACATCACCATATATTTGATCCCCTTTTCCCTCTTCTGTATTTACCTGTTTCCCTTTTTTACTTAGGATACCTGTAACTCTAAATTCTTTCAGAGATTTCTACTTTTCCTTCTTGGATTTTCTGTTAAATGAGGTCTGAAGACTAAAGCTTGTGTGGACCCCCGTTTTCTTTAAAAACAATTTTTGCATTGCAGTAACATTGGTTTATAACATTATATAAGTTTCAAATATACAATGTTATAATTTTATACCTGTATATCCTATTGTGTGCTCACCTCCAAATGACTAGTTTGCATCTGTCACCATACATTTGACCCCCTTTACCCATTTCTCCCTCTCCCCTCACCCCCCTTCACCTCTGGTAACCACCAATCTGTTCTCTGTATCTCTGAATTTGTTTTTGTTTTGTTCATTTGTTTCTTTTGTTCTATTTTATATTCCACATATGTGTGATGGCATATGATTTTTGTCCTTCCTTGAGGGTATTACACTAAGTGAAATAAGTCAGATGGAAACGGACCCCCGTTTTCTGAACTGCCCCGACTGCCCCCAGTTTGATGGCATTTGTTGAGATGAGACTACATCTTTAAGGCTTCTGTGCTCCATTAAAAATCTTCCTTTCTCCAAGGCTGGTCCAAGGGTCTGGTCATGTGATTCCAACAGTGACATCACACTCTGACCGCTGGGGAGCACTGGTGGTTCTTTAGGTGGCGTTTGTTCCTGTGAAAGGCAGAGAACGCAGCAAGTGCCCTTCTAAAGCAGTTCATACCGGGGCTCCTTCTCTCAAAGCTCCTCAACCTAAATGACCAAATGTGGGCTGCCAAGGTTATTTCTTCCTTGAGGCAGAAAAAAAGAAAGCTGTGATTGAAGGTAAGCAGACTTGAGCCTGGCCAGGGACTGAAGCGTGACCCCAGGGAGAAGGGAATCTGGAGAATCGCAAGCAGTCTGTTGTCGGATTCTAATCACTGCGTGCTCTTTTAGAGCTAGCTGCCTGGCAATTTGCGTTTATAACAGGAGCCTTTCTCCACAGAAGGATGATGCCGTGCTCGTGTTACCTAGTGATGTAAGAGGATTCTTTCTTTTCTGTTAGGAAGCCGTTGCAGATCTTCATTTTGTCTTAATATCCTTCCAGCTGGAGGGCTTCACTTGATACATAGTGTAACATTAGGTAGCTATTGGATGCTTTTAAAAATCAGTTTCACAAAATCCTGTTTAAATTTCTTCTGAAAGAAGCACTCTTAAACCAGAGCAAATTCCAGTGAAGTATTAACCTGCTCTGAAAAGTAAATTTTGGATTGTTTGGTGCCCTGTGTTCATGTCAGCATCTGTCTTGAGAATTGAAACTGCTTGGTTCTTTCTCCCCCCTCCTCACATACTTTATTCTCTTTCTGCCCTCATTTCCTAGCTGGCTGTTTCCCTCCAAGCTCTCAAACAGCACACCTACACTGATCTTTATCAGTATGTCACTAACATGATAGGAAATGCGGGTCTGGTGATTCAGCAGCCAACCATTTTACAGTCAGGTAGGCTGGAAGATAGGGAAAGGACTTTGGTTAGAGGTTTTAAGATTAACTTGTTCACCTCCTCCACTCCAGCCCCGCCCCCAGCCTCACCCTCAATGTGGTTTGGATTCTGCAGAGCATTGTCTTTCAAATGTATGTGTTGCTCAGGAAGCGTATGCTGAATGAGCTATTTGGAAGGCTGACATTTGTAAACCAGGTACATCTTGCGTGTTAATTCAAACTGACCCTATGAGAGTGCTAAAGTTGTGTGTTAGAAGTTTAGAGTGAAGATGGGGATGCAGATGGGGGCTGTGGGGGTTGGCTCAGGCCCACTTTGGCCTTCTCTGCAGAGGGATTCATCATCAGACAGACTGGATAAAGCTTTGTCCCTGCCAAGGTTGATGCTGCAAATGTGAGCTCTGGCTATTGGAGTTCATTTGATGTCATTACTCTGCATTTTTCCTCAGCGTGCATTTACACCAATACCTGAATACTGTTTACACTTGGTGTTTAATAGCAAAATATTGTTTCACCCGAGGATTGGGGAAATATTTTGAACAAGTTTGTTCCACAATACTAAGTAACCTTGTATGAATACAACTTCTGAGTTTGAATACTTCTCTCTTGTCACCACTGTTCATCGAACAAACTTTGCTTCAGCTGATATTTATTGAGTCTTGGACAGGTGCTAGCCGCTGGAGAAGGCAATGAGGAATCATATCCAGGGCTGCCCTCAAAGAGCTTCTAGTCTAGAAAGGAAGGTAAAGCATTTGCATAAGGAATTGAAATTAAAGTGCTAAAGGCGAAGAAGATAAAGGATAGTTGTGATAGTTGGATGAATGGATATGTTTCTTCCACTTGAAGAATCAAGGAGAGACATCATCATGCAGCCAGCCCTGCAGTGTTCTTTAAATCTCTACTCGTAAATGTTAGACTGTACTCAGTAAAAGTTTCTACAAGCCCATTACATCAGGGATCAAAGTCTTCTACCTATCAAGGGGAGGTGTGTACATTCCAGGCAGCTTAACTCTCGAAGAGGCCTGCATGCTCCCTTTGGAATCCCCACTCAGGCAAAAACCACCTCCTAGGGTTGAATTACTGCCTCATAAATATAAAATGCTTTCTGTTGTGATATGTCTGCAAAGGCCTTTGACCCTTTTGTCTCCCTTCTATAACAGAAACTGAAATACCTAAGCTGCTCCAAGGTCCTGCCTTTTGCTTTGTAAATCCTTTCCCACGGCACTTCAACTCCTGTCAGTTCTCCCTTTGCACTGTCACTCGCATCTGTCCCCTTCCATTCACACTGCCTTAGGACACTCATCATTTTGTGCCTAGACCACAGAAACCCTGAATGTGATGGATGTTCTCACCAGGTGATTGATTTTATTGCTTTGTCAGCACATCCTGACTGTAGTCATCTGACAGTTGGAGGGCTCACCTTTGGTGTGCAGAAAGGAGGTATTAAAAATGCCCAGTGTCTAAAGTACTGATGTCTGTTTCCTGTTCAATACAGAGGACAAGTCATACAATGGTGGAGGACTAGGTTCTTCAAATAGGATGATGGACTTCTTGGAGGAGCCAATCCCTGGTGTGGGGACCTATGATGATTTCAATACAATTGACTGGGTGAGAGAGAAGTCTCGGGACCGGGATAGGCACCGAGAGGTAAGACAAAAGACAGTGCAAGAGTAAGTGTTAAGAAATACCAGGGGAAGAAGTGGAAGATTTATATATATTCTTTCCTTCAGACCTGGATATCGCTGACTGTGGTTTCCATTGGCAATGTAGAGTTTTGTTTTTTAATTTATTTTTATTTTTAAGGCATCTTGTATATGATTTTGAAAAGAAGTTACGTTTAATAATGATTTATCTTCTTACAGTAAGAGGTTACGAAGGATCCTTGCAGCCCTGAAATGAGTATAAATGCCTATGCAGACAGGTGAAAACAAACTTGGTGGAAGGGACCAAAATAAATTTCGAAGATCCTCCCTCGCCATTTTATCTCCTTTTATGGTTTTCTCTTGAAGTAGGATTTTTAGAACTGAGAAAAGTAAATGGGCTTCTTTTAAAGGAATAAAAGAAAAGAATGTCAGAGCCCTAGTATTTACTGAAGTATACAGGATAAACTTTTTGTGATTATAGCTCTTGTACAATAAAACCAAAGTAAATTTGTGCATTTGACTCAAACAAGACCGATTAAATTCAAATTAAGGACATTGATTTAATATGATAGGTGACAGATGATACTTATGGCTATGGCACAGTTTCTTTTGAATATGACAAGAGAATTTCCCCCACTTTTCTCTTTTCAAAGTACCATGAAAACTTCTCAGAGCAGTCCACCAAGCTCATTTGCCTTGAACTTGTTGCTGTGTGTCATTTAATTGAGGGAATCATAATTTCTAGTTTGTGTTAGGAGCACATGGAGAGCTTATTTAAAAGGTAGGGCCCCTGCCCCAATGACCCTGATTCAGTAGACGATCCTCTGGGAGACATTTCTTCAACTAGCAGTAGGTATTATTATTATTATTTTTTCTTTCTTACTATTTCCGCTTTGACTCCACATTTAAAAATTTGATTTTTTAAGCTGACCCCATTCTCTCCTGAGTTCACGATGTCTTCCTCTCAGAGCCAAGTGAATCTCCTGAGCAGATCACTTTCCGCTCTTAAGCCTTTCCCAGCTCTTGACTGGTTTTGTCATGACCACCTGAACCCAGGAGTCAGGTTGTCCCAGGTCCAGGTTTTGAGAAATTCCTTTGCAATCCCTGCATTTGTGATCATCCCACTGAGTTTTCTTATCCTAAGTAAAAAACGGATTTCTGTAAAACATTCTGTTTTTCATAAGGTTTCCGATATTTCGGAACACATACGTATTCTAGCTAGCCTATCAATCCAACAAGCAGGCTTGAAAATTTGGAATTGTATGGCTGTAGAATTTCTGCTCTCTGTAATTCAGAGTTCAGTTTGTCATTAGTTGCATATTCAATGTTATTCACATGGTGAAAGTCACCTGTGATAGGACAGGGGTATATTTCCCATTATATTAAAATGGTTGCACCTGGGACATATTATGCCAATGAATAGTAATGCAAAATCAATTAAAATGGGTTAATCAAATATTCAAAGGGGGACGTTTTTAGCATTAACTGTTCATCATAAGAATGGCAACATTATATGGTGATAGAAAGAGAATAGACTCTGGGTTGTGAACACACACCAGAACATAGATGATGTATTACAGAATTATACACCTGAAATCTATGTAATTTTACTAATAATTATCACCCCAATAAACTTTAATTCAAAAAAAAAGAATGGCAACATTGTCACTGGGAAAAATGTCACCTCATCTACTTTCAGCACTGAACTAGAAACCTGGAGTTATAGGTCAAAATGAAGTTTTTTTGTAAGAGTTTGTTTGAGCCACACCGACGGCATATGCTGGGGAGCAAGATCTCAAATGCTCCTCAAAGTGAAGTTTTTAACTGCTTTAAAATTTTTATAATACTGTAGTATAATTATTTGTGATGTTGCTGTAGATGAAGATGGGGTAGCTAAGTCACAGTTTCAAAAATAAGATACAGAGGTAGAGAAAAGGGGGAAGTACCAATGGCAAAGCTGTCAGAATGCTTGGTTTTGAAATGTGAGCACTAAAGGGTTAAATTGACATGGCCTGGACCTAAAAGGTAAAACTTTCGGCACCTCTTGATGGCCTTGGATAGTCCCAGCAGGTTTTTGAAAATAAAGAGATGCATCCCTGATATCATTTAGTATCTATGATCAATGTACAGTTATGGGTTTGTGGGATTAAATCTTAAAATTTACCTGACCTAAAGCCCAGCTCTGGATAGTAAACCTCAAATTGTACTTTCACCACTCAAATAAGCTTATGTTTGTTTATTCTTCAAAATCAATCAAACTATTTGCTGTTAGTCAAGAGACCACCCTTGGAATATGTGATGTCCAGGGCAGGAAGAGATTGATGCTATAAGAAATTACCACCTGAATGGGGAAGGCCTGAGTAAGATACTTGTAGGCATTGGAGACGAAGGTGGGGTTTAGTAGTCAAGGGTCAGTAAACCTCAAAGTTCTTGGTGACATTGGTTCAGCCAAAGATTATTTGAGAAGTAACTCCAAATTGATCTGTATTCCCAATGAGTAGATTTGTCTTTGTGTTTCTTTACGCTATGGCACATTTTGAGGTGAAAAAGCAAGAGTGTGTGTAGAGTGTACCAATATTTTCTCATTTCTCCTTAGATTACCAATAAAAGCAAAGAGTCAACATGGGCCTTAATTCACAGTGTGAGTGATGCTTTTTCTGGCTGGTTGTTGATGCTACTTATTGGGCTTTTATCAGGTATGTTAACTCTTGTCAGTTTCCTAAACCAATCTCCTAAAAATTGTGATACGCTCCTCCCATAAGTCATGACTTGAGTTGAGTGCTGTGTTTTACGATTTTCCTACACGAAATGAATTGCTGGTGGGCCTTTGGAAGCTCGATGTCCCCATCTGTAAAGAGATACTAATACCTGCATCTCCTTCATTAAATAAATGAGGTTAAGTGAGGAAATGCATTTAATTAATTGCATTTGTATGCTATAAAATGATGTATCCATTATAAGGTGCTGTTAGCACTGCCTTTGGTGCTTGTCTTGAGGAAGAGCCCTTCTGTTGGAGACAGTCAGCTTTTTAAAAACACATACTGCATGGTGTTTAGGAGCAGACTTCCTGAGAGATTTTTGTAGCTATTTCTTAACTATCTGCTCTCTCATTTGTAAAGAAAAGCATGTAAGATATGGCTCATACCCTCAAGGAGCTTACCATCTCACTCTTTCATGATGGCTGAGAAGTGGGATGGTACCACCTTTCCTATCATCTCTGTCAACCTCCCAAGTCACTCCAAATAGCATACAATCTAACTAGGAATAGTACACTTGCTATGCAAATACAGCTTTAAAGCAAGTCCCCAAGAAGACTTCCTCTCCTGTGGAGGAAGCAGAAAGCCAAGAATACCTGGCAGAGATGCTAAGGGTTGTATCCTTATGGCATCAAAAGATGGGTCTAGGAAGATCTGGAATATTGAGATAAAATAAGAGTTAGGTGGGAAACCTGGAGGTGGATGGGAGGAAATGGCAATTAACATCACAGGTTCTGGTTTGCGGCTGTCTGGATTTGAATCCCACCCCTACCACTTGCTAGTTTTGTAACTTTGGGCAAGTTTCTGAAACCTTGGCAATCTTAGTTTACTGGTCTGTAAAATGGGGATAATGAGAACCTATATTACACATTTATTGTGAGGATTAAATGTGATATATCACACATGGCACTCAGTGCCCAGTTGTGAACGGTGCTGCTGCTGCTGCTGCTACTGCTGCTGCTACCTAGAGATAATTCATGAGCCATGGGAGTATAAGATGATAACTAGCTTTTCAAAGATCGTCTAGGACAGGGGTCAGAGAACTTTTCAGGTAAAGGGCCAGATAGTAAATGTTTTAGGATTTGTGGGGCCACATGGTCTCTGTAGCATGAAAGCAGCCATGGATGATAGAAAAGCAAATGAGCAGGGCTGTGACCAAGAATAACATTATTTACAAACATAGAGGCAGATTTGACCCTCAGGCCGTAGTTTGCCAACCTGTGGTCTAAGGTGTTAATGTTGCCCCTTCTGGCTTGCACAGGAGAGAGAACATGGTCTGATCAGTTTAGAGCTGGCTTATAATAGACTAGATGGTTGGTGGTCCCAAGTATTGCAAAGATGCTGAAGAGAAGGAAGAGAGTTAAGTAAATGCCGAGGTTAGCAGTTAGGAGGATACTGATGACCTTGAAAAGCCACCCCAGGTAGAGCTATTAAGGGCCAGAGTTCAAGGGAAGGCAAGAAGTGTGGAAGTTTTGGAGATATTGCGTGGTCTTTAGAAATAGAGAAGAGACAGAAGCTTGAAATGGTAACAAGGACGAGGGAATACATTTTATCCGTAAGGGTAGAGGAAACCTGATAAAATTTGTAACCAGGGAAGAAGGAGCCAAGTGGGGACAAAAAGGAAGCGAAGTAGATGAGAAGGTAGGGTTGAGGGTACCTGTGTTAGGCAGGGTAAGACATGCATATGTGACGCAACTCGAGAACAAGCCAAACTCTATAAAATCGTGTTAATTTTCTGAATCCAGGCAATAAGAGTTAGAAGGAAGAAAAGGTGGGGGCTGGAGTGGCCAAGAGTAGGTGTCAATCAGTGTGTTAGATTTGACTGGGTTATTCAAGTATGTAAATAACCTGTGTTAACACTTCAAGCACCTACCAAAACATACACATGACATGGCCTCCAGCCTGTTGGAATGTAAGCGTAATAGCCTCAACTTTTTAATGTATTTCTTGTCACTAGGTGGTCAGTGAATATTTTTCTTTCCCTCATACACACAGGGTATTTTGTTTTTAAGCATTGGAGAGCAACAATAGAAGCAGTGTGTCTGAATGCAGGAACAGTCTGGGAATTCAGGGGCTGTGAATTTTATGATGTCTTTCCTATTTCCCTAAAGTGCTATTCTAGACCATTTAATTTCTTTATGCCAGAATTTCTTCATCTGAAATGATGACAAGGCCAGAATTGAAAGTACGGGAACTATCTTAACCCTATCAGTCTATTAGCCATAGTGCCAAAGTCCCCATTCACTATTCATTTTCTCATAATTTTCTTTGATGAATGTTATATATGTATATATAAAACACTGTTTGCTTCTTCTCACTAAGAAAATTCAGAATGTTCATGTCCTAGGCTCAGGAAGTCTACAGTTTCATACAGCTTTCCCCGTGCATCACAATATATGCTTTTATAAATTCAGTTCCTTTAGCCTAGAATGCCTTCCTGTCATTGCTCAAATTCCCTTGTCCACGGAATGAAATCGTTAGCGAGACTGAGTTCTTCTCGTAGCCTTCATCAACTCGCCTCCCCAAGCCATCTCAAATAAAATGTCATAATATTCTGCAATACGGGCAATGCTAATTTCCTCAATCTTATACATATTGTATATAATGAGAATAAAATAATCTTTAATAAGCTTGACTGTCTTTATGGATCAGTGTTCATCCACTCTAAGTCAAAGCAGAGTCTTTGCCATGTAAATCAGCTGCAAGTCAAATCCATTCTCCCCTTGCTCCCATCCAACCACTTTGCTCTCCCTTAAGTTTCCCCTGTATAGAAATTCCACAGACACAGAGTTTAATGCAGACAATGTTTTATTTTTCCCTCTTGAACGGGCATTTAATAATAGGTGAAATCGATTAGAGATAGTAGGTGAAAATCAAGCAGACAATCAGAAAGAGGTTGCAGACGGAACAGAAAAGTAGATGCTTGTCCATTATTTTGATTCTTTGTCCCTTGTTTCCTGACAACTTTGGCCTTTCCTTCCCTCCGCTCCAATCAGGTTCTCTAGCTGGCTTGATAGACATCTCTGCTCATTGGATGACAGACTTAAAAGAAGGTATATGCACAGAAGGATTGTGGTTTAACCATGAACACTGTTGCTGGAACTCCACGCATGTCACCTTTGAAAATAAAGACAAATGCCCAGAGTGGAATAGCTGGTCCCAGCTTCTCATCAGCACAGATGAGGTAACATGTAGTGAGCGTTTCGGAATCACTGACTTCTATTCCAACATTTACTTCATTTCTTATACTGTACTCATGGCAAATATGGAATCTCCCCCCTGTTTTCCTTTTCATGAAAAGGGGAACCAATGCCAGCTGCCTTTTTCTGTGGTTTAAGTGCAACCCTATTTCCATCTCTTCTGGCATGTGGAGTCTTTTTTTTTTTTTTTTTTGGAGTCTTTTGATGCTTACACAATGACTTAACATTTTTGCTTGTTTTAAATAAGCCTGCTGTTTCTTCTTACTTGTTAGTACACAGTGTGACTGAATCTATATTTCTCTAATAATTTCAATAGAAACGTTAGAGCCATCCAATAGGTAAGCTATAATTTCTAACAAAGGATGGACTGGGTGGGTTAAAATATGTTTATTGTATAGATTCCAAATGTAATTTTCCCTGAGCATTACATTAGAACATTAAAAAATTATGGTACATTCCATAATCAAAACAACAGAAACTCAGGAATGAAATTGTCCCAGTCCCTTTGAGATTAAATCAGTATTTTCATTTGTCCTTGTCTTCTAGCTTATGTTTTTCGATGCAGAAGTGACTTTGTTTTTCAGTTCCTTACCTTTCTATTACCACTTGGTTGTAAGTTAGAGCTTTCCTACTAAAACGAAAGCACAAAACAAAACAACTCTCAAATCCCAATTGCACTCCACTGACTTCCACCAACTAAAACTACCATCTCAGCTTACTACCCATCCACTCTGTCGGTGAAGTGAAGGGGGCAAGACGAGGATATATATGTTTGTACTTTTAAATTTTATTTTTACACCAGCTTGGTCCACAAACAATAAGAAATGGCAGAGAGAGAGAGAGAGACAGAGAGAGAGAGAGAATGAATCAGTTAAGGGAAAAGTAGGATAGGAAAATAATAAAGTCAGAAATAAAAGTGTTATGTACATATATGACTATGCATATTTTGATTTGCGGCAAGAGTTCAATAACGGGTAAATATACATTATATGTGTGAAAGGGTTTAAGTCTATGCTCCTCAAACTGGGATAAGGTCAGCATGCCAAAGGGTAGGTGAAACCACAGGGTAAGCAATATTTGCCTTCCCAGAATATCAGTTTTTCGTGATTTTTTGGAAGAGTAGTTTTTTCAAAAATTAAATGTAAACAGTCATTAAAAAGGAATGCAGAATTTCCATGTTTGTTAAGATAAAACGTAATCTCTATTTCAGCTCTGTTCCTGGGTACCCCACCACCTCCCCTGATGTCTCTATTTACTCTCCTAGATTAGGAGTACTTGGTTAGAAAAATTTGAGAACCCCTGGAACTTAGGGTGAATCTGTGTGTGTGTGTGTGTGTGTGTGTGTGTGTGAGTGTGTGTGTGTGTGTGTGTGTGTGTGTGTGTGTGTGTGTGTGTGAGAGAGAGAGAGAGAGAGAGAGAGAGAGAGAGAGAGAGATTCCCTTACTTTTTTTTACTCTTATTTTTGAAGTAATTATAGATTCACAGGAAGTTACAAAACAGTGTATAGGGAAGTCCCCCCTACCCTTTACCCAGCCTCCACCAATGGTAACATGTTAGTACAGTAGCAAAACAAGGAAATTGACATTGGTACAATCCATAGACCTTTTCACCTGTTTTACAGGCATAGGGGTGTGTGTGTGTGTGTGTTTCGCTGCAGTTTTATAACATATATAGATATGGGTAACTACCACCACAATCAAGATATAGAACTATTGTTGTTTCACTACAAGATTCCCCCATGCTACCCCTTTATAGCTTGTTTGTGTGTGTGTGTGTGTGTGTGTGTGTGTGTGTGTGTGTGTATTTAAGCGTTCCAACCCTAACTTTCAAACTGGAGCTTGAGATTTGCTTAAGTGACAAATTCCTCTGGCTCTTCTTTTCATGAATGAAATCCTTGCCTGGGGAAAGTCTTCTGGGTTTTTAAAAGTTTTCCTGCCAAGAACTTGGCCTCCTGGTCTCTGCCTCTAGCCAGTTTCAGCTACCTTCCCTTTCCCTCCCTTTCCCTCTTTGTTTCCTACCTCTGGCGTATTCTCCTTCCCTAGCTACATTCCAAAAGCAAAGGGAGAGCAATTATCTGTTCCTCTGCGGGAGTAAGATAATGGAAAACCTGTGTCAAAATTATAACTCAGAAGAAACCTGAGCGTTTTGGTTCTCCTTGTTTAGGTCAACAAATTATTGTAATAGTATTTTATGTTTTAAAAAGTTAAAAGTTCATTGTGTTTCATGTAATTTGAGTGAGTTTCAACTTCTAATATTTCTATCAGCCAGCATAATCTCCTAATATTCAAAATAGCTTTTTTGTAAGACAACTATTTGCAAGCCCTTTAATGTTGGTGAATCTTTATTCGTGGTTAAAATTAGATTTCTTTTCTAGCAGACTTCGTTATCATAGGGGGAGTAGTCTCAAAAGTATGTTCTCTCCATTTTAGAAACAGCTATTGCCATTTTATTCTTTGGGATATCTGGCATTTCACTGGTTTTGTTTTATGATCAGAGCCCGAAACTTTCTACTGTGTAAACCTGTTGCTGAATCTGTGGTAGCAAAATTCTCTCAAAGGTGTGGTTGTTCTCTGCAGAACATAATTGTGTATTTTACGAAAAACAGCCAGGAGTTTTAGACACTATAACCTCCTATGAGAATTTGACACCAAGTTGGGTAGCCAAAGGTGAATTTAATGGACCTTTAGGACCAATCACTTCAAATATATAGACAAGGTTCAGCCATTCCAGTAAAAGGGCCAGTAAGATTCTTGATAAAATTGACATAGTATCTATCAAATATAGTTGACCCTTGAACAACACAGGTTTGAACTATGCAGGTCCACCTACACAATCGGTCCTTTGTATATGTCTCTGCAGATTCAACCAACTGTAGATCGAAAAATGGTATTTTTGCATTGCCATCCACGGTTTCCCAACTGCAGGTCAAAAATACTGTTTTTGACCTGCAGTTGGTTGAATCCACGGATGCGAAGGGCTGACTGTAGTTAAGTTTTGGGGGACTCAAAAGTTATATGAGGATTTTCAACTGCCTTAGGCCTAACTCCCACGTTGTTCAAGGGTCAACTGTATATTTGACTACAAAACCTATCAAAGCCCTCATACAGAAAGTGAATTTGCTTCAGAGTGTTTTGTTTTGCTCTTGTTCTTGCCCATCCCTAGGAGTCATTCTCAGTTTCCTTTGGGTGTAGCAAAGCCTCTCATTTTCAGTAGCAAGTGGGCTGACAGTGTTTCAGTAGTTGCTTTGCTGACAATTGTGGAAGGAACATCGGGAGTGATTTCATATTGGTCTTTTTCTTTCTGATCTCATCTCCTGAAAACCCATTACTCAGAAGAGCTGCATGCCTCATTGAGGCTGTCTGAACTAAAATATGCTTCTTTCTCTTTCCCCTGTTCCAGGGAGCCTTTGCCTACATAGTCAATTATTTCATGTACGTCCTCTGGGCTCTCCTATTTGCCTTCCTTGCCGTATCTCTTGTCAAAGTGTTCGCGCCTTATGCTTGTGGCTCCGGAATCCCTGAGGTGAGTCTCTAAAATGGCTTATCAATGTTAACGATAATGAATCCTGTTTGATTAAAACCTTTCATATGTATTCCAGCACATAGCACATTATGAATATTAAACAGGATCAGATCCTGAGGTAATCTAGGGCCTCTCTAGGTCTTCCCTACATCTCCTCCCAGCCTGGGCCACCTGGACATTAAAAGGGGTTGATTCCTAGTCTCCTATGAGTTCATGGTGAGCCTTGCCCCAGTCCCTACGAAGAAGCTCACATGGTAGATCCCAAGATCAACTTTTTAGAGCAGAAGGAATGAAACTATTTTGCTGTATTTCCTACAACCCGATTTGGGCTAGAAAAAAAAAAGTGGTTTAAATTCCTGTTTCTAACTATTTTGGGTGTAGCTTGCTTGACAGTGACTGAAACCACTGAGATTGACCCTCTCTGTTTCCTGACCAAGTCGTAGTTACAAATATTTCTGGCAGAATCAAGACCATACTAGTCTCTAAGAAAAATACCCTCCCTTTCCACCTCTCCTCCATATACACACTTTCATACTTAAAATACTGCCTTGCCTAGCTATCCACATGGCAAAAGAAAGAAAGTAAGTAAGAAAGAAACAGAATTCAGAGAGAGAGAGAGAGAGAGAGAGAGAGAGAGAGAGAGAGAGAGAGAAAGGGAAAGAAAAGAGAAAGAAGAAACAGGAAAACTTAAAGAATAGTTCTCACTTTCTTGGACTCCTTGGCTCCCTCTCAAACTGGGATCACTGTAGGTCAAGCATTTATATGTCACTTGTTCAAAAGTTATAGTTTCTATAATGAGGTCCAGATTATTGCTTCTTAGCCTGGTGTACTTGCTTAGTCTATATTCAATCTCTCTGTGTTTGACCTACAGATAAAAACTATCTTGAGTGGTTTCATTATTAGGGGCTATTTGGGGAAGTGGACCCTGATTATCAAAACCATCACATTGGTGCTGGCAGTGTCATCTGGCCTGAGCCTGGGCAAAGAGGGCCCCCTAGTGCACGTGGCTTGCTGCTGTGGGAACATTCTGTGCCACTGCTTCAACAAATACAGGAAGAACGAAGCCAAGCGCAGAGAGGTAATAACAAATGACCTTAATAGTCTCTCCATTTTTTTTTTGTAAGGGCATAAATGGTACAGTCTTAGCAATGTGAATTTGGGGAGTCTACCAATATTAATGCAAATATCCTTTGACCCAGAAGTTCCACTTCTAGGAATTTATCCTACAGGCATCCTAGCATGTGTGTGTGCCCAAAGGTGTATGGGGATATGTGTAGTCAGTACAGCATTTGTCAACATAGTGAAAAACTGAAACACTCACAATGTGCATCAACAGGGAACTGATTGAATAGACAACATTCTGTCCATACTGTAGAATAGTATACAACTGTTAAAAAGACCGAGATAGCCCTTTGTATACTGACATGGAAAGATGACTAGAAAACACAATTAGGTTTTAAAAAAACAATTTCAGAATAATGTGTATAGTATAATTCAATTAATGTTTTTTAAAGGTGTGTATATGTGTACCTAGAAAGAAACTGTCTGGAAAGTGCTTTTATCCCAAACTGTTAAAAACATCTACATCTGGTGAATGGGAAAATGAGGTGGTAGTGAAAGAGAAGGAAACACTTAAACTTTTTATTATATATAAGTCTATACAAGTGTGTGCTGTTTCTATTACAAAATAAGTTACAAAAACAATAGTTTTTTTTTAAAGAAGTTGTTTATTCCTGTGAAACAGTATACATTCAGCATGTGTTTCAGATGCCAGCTTTTTCATGTTTTATTTCTACCTGACACCACACAGAATTCATTTCTCTCTGTATTAGCTCTCCCTCTGCCTTTTCCCTTAACCCCGCTGAATTAGTCCCACCGCAGCATGTCTGTAGTGGTTCTCATGTTTATGTGGTTGTTAATGTATATCATTTTGAGGAGAAAGAACATTTTTTAAAAAAATGTTCCAAGTCATTGGCTACTTTTGTCCTGCTATAATTAAAGATTTAAGAAAATAATGGTTCTTGCTCTGTATTCCTTTAGTTACAAAGAAATCACATACAGAATGGGTCAAGACCAAGGTCATTTCATTAGAAAGAGTTTTCACAAAATTGGAACCTAATGATTTATTTTGAAAACAAAACAAAACAAAAAAAGTAAATAAAAAAACATAAGACCCAGAAGGAAACTCAAAAATGTTGAAATTTCAAATATGGAATAATACATTTTGATAGTTCAGGTGGGAAAGTTCCTGGCAGGAGAGGAAGAAAGGCGAGAGATAGAGGGAGGGAGGGAGGGAGGGAGGGAGGGAGGGAGGGAGGGAGGGAGGGAGGAGAGAGAGAGAGATATCTGAGTAGATTGTTGAGTTACCTGTCAAATGGTGGAGGGACATAAAGGCAGTATTAAATTGGTGAGGTTGTTGTGTGGGAATAATGTACACCAGAAGCTAAAGAGTTGGAAAAAAAAAACACTTTGGGGCAGCCGGTTAGGTCAGAGCGTGATGCTTATAACACCAGGGTTGCCGGTTCGATCCCCACATGGGCCACTGTGAGTTGCGCCCTCCACGACTAGATTGAAACAACTAGTTGACTTGGAGCAGATGGTTCCTGGAAAAACACACTTAAAATAAATAAAAGTTTAAAAAAACACATTTTAACTGGCAAGAGTGAAGTGTTGGTTTTTGCTGGTTTTCCATGGGTACAGGTGGCTTTGAAACTAGATTGCTGGTTACTTTCATTCCATAAATTGGTGTTTTTGTTCAAATAATTTCTCATAAAATGAGAGAGGAGTTTGATTTGGCTGTTTCTCTGTACAGATTTCATATATTTCTCTAACTAGACTCATGAATACTTGAATCTTCAGTTTACTTCTCATTGCTTATTTAAACTTTTTAGTTATTAATATTTTTTCCTGTTGATCAGCGGCAACGCTTTTGTGTCTCAGGGCGTTGTCAAAGTGGAAAGATGATTGAGAGTAAAATAGGGATTTGATAAGAAAGGGCATAGAGAGACTCCACTCTACAACATAAAATTAAAGCAAACTAGCCACCTCGATTCTTTCTTCTCCTGCCTAATTCATCCTAAACAGAGTCACGGAGATCCCCTTTCTCAAGTTCCGGTGTTGACTGCCCTCATCCTTCTCAGATGAAAGCCATTATAGCCATAAATTTCTAAGTCCTCCCCAGCTAGCACCAGAGAGCTCACTCTTTCCTCCCCTTCTTTTTCCTGGGCCATCCTGCACTCCCAGAGAAACCTGCCTACGCATTTTGCGAAGAGCCATTTTATACTTCAAAAATTCCTAATTTTGTTCAATTTTTCTTTGAAATCCTTCCTTACCCCAAATCATATATCACTCCACAGCAACCAGAATCCAATGAAAGGATTTTATCCTTCTATTAATTCTGGTTTCTCATGTTCCACCCCTGCCTCCTCCCGCTTTAATTTGCCACACCCAAACGTACTTAGATCTTCTCTCCCCTTAAAAATCTATCCCCAGTCTTGCTCGTAGTTGCCTCCCTAATTCATTCCACAGGTCACTAGGCATGGAGTACGATGCACAGTGCAAGAAACCCAAAATACTTAATGTACGAATATTTGCAGCTCCTGAATACAGTGAGCCAGTTGTGTCTTCAGTTTTGTATCATTAGAGCCTTCTTAAAAATCTCATTTAAAAAGCATTCCTTTACAAAGAAAGTGCTATGCAAACACATCACTGTAAGTACTTCATTTAGGTGGTGGATAGGTCTACAAAGTCAAGTTCAGTTACTGAATTGGGAGTATGAATTGGTTGGGGGCATGATTTGGAATAAAGCACATACCTAAATTAATTACAAAGGAAAGCCCCTCTACCTGTTCAGGCATGTGAACCATGTGTTCAAACTCCAGCGTATGATGTTTGCTCTCAAAGGAAATATAAACTGAACTTCATTTTTGATAAACTGGATGTGGAACATGTGAAGTTTTTTTAAAAAAAATATTTTAGTAACCACTAACATTCCTTTTAAAATTGATTGAACGTAGGAAAGTGGCATTATTCTGTCACTAATTTTGAATTTTGGATTGTAGGTCTTGTCGGCTGCAGCAGCAGCTGGTGTATCTGTCGCCTTTGGGGCACCTATTGGAGGAGTGTTATTCAGCCTAGAAGAGGTAACTGCTTTTAACTGTCTGTAGCCAATACGCATGGAATCGGGGCCAGTATCTGTGTATGTGGCAGTCCCAAAGTGCTCTGTGCAATTCAGTGCTTTACTGTGTGACCAGAGATCTCTGGGCAGTTTTCATCCTCAGCTCTTAGCTCCTACAGCATCAACTTTTCACTTGAAACAGTTCTGCATATTGACTAAGTTTGCTTTCTTGCCTTCTCTCTTACAGGTCAGCTACTATTTTCCCCTCAAAACTTTGTGGCGTTCGTTCTTTGCTGCCTTGGTGGCAGCATTTACTCTACGTTCCATCAATCCATTTGGGAACAGCCGCCTGGTTCTATTTTACGTGGAGTTTCACACCCCATGGCATCTCTTTGAGCTTGTGCCATTCATTCTACTGGGTATTTTTGGTGGTCTGTGGGGAGCTTTGTTTATCCGCACAAACATTGCCTGGTGCCGGAAGCGTAAGACCACCCAATTGGGCAAGTATCCTGTCGTAGAGGTACTCGTCGTGACAGCCATCACTGCCATCCTGGCTTTCCCCAATGAATACACCCGAATGAGCACAAGTGAGCTCATTTCTGAGCTGTTTAATGACTGTGGCCTTCTGGACTCCTCCAAGCTCTGTGATTATGAGAACCGTTTCAACACAAGCAGGGGGGATGAACTGCCTGACAGACCGGCTGGTGTGGGAGTCTACAATGCCATGTGGCAGCTGGCCTTGACACTCATAATGAAAATTGTTATTACTATATTCACCTTTGGTATGAAGGTGAGGAGATTCTTTTGGTACTTGGTGGATGTATGTGTGACTGTGGGTTTGGAGGGCAAAGCCAAGATATCGTGCAATCCTCATAGCTCATGTGGCACTTCCAACTTTACCCAATATTATATTCCTCAACCCCCAAAGCCTTTGTACCCCCACATGCCCTTGTAACTTTTTAGACAATCGTACCTGTATCTAAAATTGTCCAAGCCTAGTTGTAGGCCAAATGCAAATGTCAGTGCTGAGATTTTCAGTAGAAATGTTGTCTTCTTTTCTGTGGAAAATATATTTTTCCCCTCAAAAAGGATGGTGAGGTATTTGTTCCAGTGCATTGTGTATTAAAACACTATCTGGCCAACATAGTGTTGGTCCTTATAAGATGGCTTTAGAGTTTACCCCTAAAGCAAAAAAAAAAAAAAAGTACATTGAACCAAATGAAGTTGCTGATATTCAACCATTTTGACCACTAAAATGGCAATTTGATATGGTTTAGCTCAATATATAGCTAAATGTATGTTTTTACAGTTGGTATCAATGTCCCATTATCAAGAACTTCACAGGTGATCCTAAATTAATATTTAAACAGTCAAAAGCAGACATCAGGCCAGCACATTTTACTTTCAGTACCCATTATCATTTCAATGCTTCAGAAGAAACCAGAAAAGACATTTTGTTAAGGTATTTTCCTCCTCCTTCCTAGATTTCTATTTATTTGTGTCTTTTCTTTAGCTACCTACTACCAAGTTATTTCCCTATATTCTCTGGGGAAATGGAGATTCAAACCAGGGAATTAGAGACAGCAACTCATTTTAGGCAATACTGTAATCTCTATCTCCCTCAGCACCCTGGAAAGTTTTGCAGTACTTATTAAGTTTCACCTGTGGCTTCATTCTTTTATTCGAAATGAATTTTCAGACCATCAGACCCACTCAGATTCAAATGTATTCCAAAAATAAAAAACAGGCTATTTAAAATGGGTCTCTACAGACAAGATTTCAGGAGGAAGGTGCTATTATTCCCAAAGCACAGAAAGCACAGAGAACCTAAGGTTCAGAGAGGTTAAATAACTCACCCAAGGCCACAATTTAATCCCTTGTTTTGATTATCCTTGTCATCATTTCCCTCTCTTAGCTCAGAAAACAGAGTTCACTCTAGTGTCCTAGGAGTAAAAAAAAGAGTGGGGAGACAGATGAGAGTTCCTTTTCTGTATCGTGGTGCAACCATAGTCACTACTTCATTTAAAAAAGTAATTGTTTAATCTTTCTTTATATCATTATGAAATAAACTGAAACCATATCTGTGGGGGCAGTGGGTTGAGATTCAACACATAAGAGTGGTTATGAGCATTACTTTTAAACCCCAGCACCAGTATTTACTACATTTTGGCCTTGGGTGAGTTACTTAACCTCTCTGAACCTTAGGTTCTTTGTGATTTGGGAATAATAGCACCTTCCTCCTGAAATCTTTTCTGTAGAGCATCCAGCACAGAACATGGTAGTCAATACGGGATAATTACTGTTGATAAGAATTCAAAATTGCGGAAAATGTCTGAGTATATGAGAAACTCCATCTGTTTTCCTTTTTCTTTGGGAAAGGCTTAATTTCTGCCTCCAGTTCTGTGTTGGTCTGGAGAGTTCAGGTTCTAGCCTGATGGACCCCGAATAAGGGTAAGCTTCTTTGCAGTCATACTTGCCTGCACGTCCCAGAGAACCTCTAGTCGCTGTAGTGTTACACAAATCTTTACAGCCACCTGCTAGCATAGTGCATAGTTACGTTGTCATTGGCCTGTTTGCTTCGCAGAGGGTCGACCCTCTAGGCCTTACACATGCCAGGCACTCACAGCATTTCTCACTAACCACCTATTGCTTTCTCTTTGCAGGTCCCTTCTGGCCTCTTTATCCCTAGCATGGCTGTCGGTGCTATAGCAGGTCGACTTTTAGGCGTAGGAATGGAACAACTGGCTTATTATCACCATGACTGGGCCATCTTCAATAGCTGGTGTAGCCAAGGAGCTGATTGTATCACCCCTGGCCTTTATGCGATGGTTGGGGCTGCAGCCTGCTTAGGTGAGTAGTGTTTGCACTGATTTCACAGAAGTTGCTACCCAGGTGACATAATAAAAAAGAGGAATATTAAACACAATTGATTGCAGATTTTTTTTAAGTGACCATTTCCTGTTGGGTTTGCCATTTTTCAAGTGCTATAAGAAAGCGTTCTTTACCATATATCTACATTCCTCCCCTTTGAGAATAATTCCATCATACTGAGGAAATAATCAGTAATTTAGACAAAGCTATCTGTACAAGAATGTTCATCACGGTATTATTTATAATAGCAAGAAGTCAGTATCAGCTAAATGTGCACAGTAAGGGATCAGTTAAATAAATTATGGTACATCCATATAATGTTATACTATGCAGCCATTGAATGTGATGTTGATATTTAACATATGTAAATATAATATTAAATAAATTTGTAATAATATACAAAACATGAAGTGTGGGGGGGAGCATTGGGGAATTTAACATATAATATGAGCTGACCTATGTAAAAACCATATGTTTTTGCATAATAAACAACTTGGAAAAGTCTTCAAAATTTTTACTCTGCTTTTTTCTAGATAGTGAGCTTATAGATAATGACTATCTTTTATAGACTTTTTTTCTCTGAATTTTCCACAAGGGGTCTACACATCCCAGAGAACCTCTAGTTTCTGTAGTGTTACACAAATTATGGATATCTTCTGTAATTACTGTTATAATTGGGGGAGAGTAACAGGCAAATAAAACAAAAAAGAAGAATCAAGAAAGCATCTTGTATTTTGTAGATGTGATTTTGAGACATCTCATTTGTGTCCATTGTAAACTTCCTTTAATGCATTGCTGGGGTCTGCGCAGTTATAGGTGAGACCTCCTTTTAGCAATGTTTCTGGTAAGTAAGCTTTTCCTGAATGGGGCCTGTAACAGACTGATCATTGTAATGGATCCTGTACTTTTCCTGCCTTCAGTAGCCTGTGTCTGTTTCTTTGCAGGTGGGGTGACTCGGATGACTGTTTCTCTTGTTGTCATAATGTTTGAACTAACTGGTGGCTTGGAATACATTGTGCCTCTGATGGCTGCAGCAATGACAAGCAAGTGGGTGGCAGATGCTCTTGGGAGGGAAGGCATCTATGATGCCCACATCCGTCTCAATGGATACCCCTTTCTTGAAGCCAAAGAAGAGTTTGCTCATAAGACCCTGGCAATGGATGTGATGAAACCCCGGAGAAATGATCCGTCGTTGACTGTCCTTACTCAGGACAGTATGACCGTGGAAGACGTAGAGACCATAATCACTGAAACCACTTACAGTGGCTTCCCAGTAGTGGTGTCCCGAGAGTCCCAAAGACTTGTGGGTTTTGTCCTCCGAAGAGATCTCATTATTTCAGTTGGTAAGGATTTCAGAAAGGGGATAATGGAATCCACTATGGAAATTAATAAATATTCATGAAATGGAGGAAGATGGAGGGAAGAGGGGACTGGTTAGGGGCCAGAAGGATAGAAATAGCATTCCCAACTTGTTTTTCCCTACTTTTCCAATAGAAAATGCTCGAAAGAAACAAGATGGAGTTGTGAGCACGTCCATAATTTATTTCACTGAGCATTCTCCTCCGATGCCACCATACACTCCACCCACCCTGAAGCTTCGGAACATCCTGGATCTCAGCCCCTTCACTGTGACTGACCTTACCCCCATGGAGATCGTCGTGGATATCTTCCGCAAGCTGGGACTGCGGCAGTGCCTGGTTACGCACAATGGGTGAGAGTTCTTTTGTGAGGGCGAATTGGATTGTGGGAGAAAGACTGTAGAGACATAAAGAAGAACCTAATTCACAGGAGCATTCATAGCATTTCTAGGCCTTTTGAAGCTCTGAGATGAAGATGGATGTGTCTCTTTTATTGTCATTAATAGAAAATGAGTTTGGGGAAGAAGGTGGGTTTGAGAGATGTGAACTGCTGGTTGCACGTTATAAATAACTCAGTTCCTCTTCCACAAATGAAATGGCTGTTTTCTTATAAACAGGTAGCACTAAAATTATAACGGTATTAAGTGGTATATGTATAGTATTTGGTCCTTACAATACCTTTGTTATTATTATTTGAGGATGAGAAAATGCAGTTTCAGTGAGGTTTAAAGAACCCTTTATGCCAGAGGTCCCGGTTAATATATAGTAGATGTAGGCTTTAAACACAAGTCTGACGCCCAGGCCAAGGCTCTTTCTTTCTGGGATGTTTCTTATCCAGTAAAGGAAGCCATGCTATTTTCTTTTTATTGGAAAAGAAAGGAAGTTGAGGAGAAGGGTAGATTTTTTTCTGAACATGGTATGTTAATCCAGCAATTACATGAGAATTTCAGCCTGTAAAATTTCTAAATGTTGTAACAGATGTCTTGCAGGATTTAAATAAGGATGGGGACTTTCCCTAACTGATACATTCAGCATTCACTGAATCCCTACTTCATGAAAGAAGGTATTCCACCAGACTCCAAGGAGACAGGAAAATGAATAAAACCCTTCTCTGCCCCCAAGGAAGATGCAGTGCTACGGGGAAGCTAAGAACACACAAATGTATATAGCACAACAGCAGACAAGACAAGTGCAGGAAACGGGGTTGCTGGGTGGAAGGCACAGTTATTGCTGGCTTGTAGGATCAGGGAAGGTGTTCTGGAAGAGCAATATTTGAACTGGGTTGCAAAAGGTGAGTAAGATCCGTGTTTGTAGCGAAGAATATTTAAACCAGAGGAGACTGCAGGATCTGAGACCTAGAAACACGAAACGCTTGCAGCATGTTGAGGGACCCATGCATTGTCCCATTGGCCTGCTGCACATATCCTTGTCCTGTTATCTCATCATCTGTAAATACAGATTGCAGTCAAAGACAAAGTTGAAAAGGGCTGAGGAGGAAAAGTGTCACCTTTGAGAATGTTATTTTAACTGTAGATTCATTTTTGTTTTGTCCTCTTGTTTTGTCTTCTAGGCGATTGCTTGGAATCATTACCAAGAAGGATGTGTTAAAACATATAGCACAGATGGCAAACCAAGATCCGGATTCCATTCTCTTCAACTAGAATCACAGGGTTGTGCTAGATACTGAACAGGAAGGACATTGCAGACTATGGATGCATTTTATTAACTGGGTACCCAAAACACATTTCCCATATTGGATGGTGAAGTTATATTAGTGTTTTGTCTCTTTCCTAGAAGTTAACCAGTTGCACTACATAATAATCTCTGGAAATTAATCTTCTGTTTAGGAGAAAATGCAGTTAGGCTTCTGTGGTATTGCATTAGGAAGATTTCATGAAAGAGTAAACAAGATTGCTATGGTTTAATTCTTTTTCTTTTTTTGAAGATTTTTTTTTAAAATTTAAAACGTAATTGTTAGCCAATATGCAATCACTGAAAACTATGCAAGAAAAATTCCAACGGTCCTGACTGATAGCCTGCAGGAAACTCATGAAAAGGTCACTTTTTTGGACTCTAACTGTCATTGGTGGAAGATGAAGTGTAAAATAAGGGGCTTTGCTTTTCCAACCACAGAAAACAAAGCCAGAAGGAAAATAGTAACGGTATTTTCCAGACTGTGAAAATTCAGTTCAAATGTTATCTTGTTGCTGTTACAATATTTAGCATTATTAGTTTTTTTTGTGTGTGTATATGTTAATTTTAATACCTGATTATAAGACAATGCTGCTTTGGTTAATCTCCTCTAGATGAATTTAGAGAGGTTGATTTTATAGCTTGCTTGTTCCTGGTACTCTTTTGAAGTGCACAAAGATAAGTTCCTGATCTTTCTCCTTGTCTGCAAGAAGGGTAACTTTCCAGATAGCATTTGTTAGCTAGTAGACAAGGACTTTGCCATGAATTTGTTAGTAGCAAGGAAAGATTTCTCTAGCTTCCTTGAAATGAATGATTAGTGAAGTGCTAAGCAAAGTCAATGACTAGGAATTTCACATTTTGTGAGGTCCCAACTAATCCTCTTACCCAGATGCCACCTCCATGAGTGATGGTGCTTTAGGCTTCTGGAATATGTAACAATAGTAAAGGGAACCAAGTTCAACTACATACCAGGGAAGATTCTGAGCTATAGCTGCATTTTCATGCATTCCTTTGTAAAGACCACCAGGACTAAAATAACTGGACACTCACGCCTCCTCCCAGTGTGAAGTACATAGAACAGGCCAGTGTTGTCCCCGTGAACTTGATTTTAGGCTCGGTGTACTTTCAGTAATATTCAAGGCATTGGAACAGGGTAGGCAGCTGTGACTCCCTGGAGGCTCCTTAGAATTCTCGATAAAATGCAGAACCATCCTAAGACCCAGGGGTGTGGACAAGGCCTGGTGACATCAAAGGTGCTTGTATCCAGTTGAAAAGGTGCCTGTCTCAATTTCCTACCACCTTAACTGCAGTAGAAAACATCACAGCCTAAGGACACCTGGTGGAATTACAGAGCCACCACCGTCGTTCCGACCACTGTTTCATTTTCTACAGTTTTACCACCATGCAGTTGTTCCCCCTCCATTTTTTGCCCCTTCCCCCTCCTCAGCCCTGAGTCCTCTGTTTGGAATCGAGTACTCTGCCTGGTTAATCATTCCTATTACAAAAAATAACTCCCAGGGGTAGTTAAGTTGTAAACCAAGCCTCAGTGATCTTATGGCACGTGGACCAGAGGTAACGCATAGCTATTTGCTTTGCCCTGTAGCCCAGTCACTGCTGCCATGCCTCAATTTCCACACAGATGCCCACAGCAGTGAGACTTAACTGCCAGGGGTGAGAGTTCAGCCTTTCCCATTTTACAAGTCTGTTCCCAGCACTTCCCTCCATCCTTTTGGCCTAGAATCAGCAGTCACTCAGCATATCCTCCCCAGCCTCCCACCCCCTGTCCCCAGACACCTCAGTATACCTCATTTAAAAGCTACTGTTCCTGGGTTCTAGGATTTTTTACCCCTAGTTCTTTCCAAAATCTGAAATTCTTTTATTGCCCAGAACTGGGTAGCCAAGGCTTATTTTGATTTTTATATTTAAAATATCAAGGCAGTCACCAGAGTTTCTCCTTTTAAGTATATCACTCTAGCATTTTAATGAAAGAGAAAAAAACTCTAGGTTAATTATATGCTAGTCATGATTCAGTAAACTTTACATCTTTTGTCCCTTCCATGCCACTGATTTCCTCATGTGAGATGTGGCGACTTTATCTGACCACCCGTGTATTCTGTGTAGAAATCAAAGTTCTCATCTGTATATTTCTGGTTCACTACCTATCTTTTCATATTAGCCATCCAGCTAAAGTTTTCGAAACAGGAAATGTTTGTATTTCTGGTATTCAACAACAGTGAAAGATTTGGTTGCATTTCGTAGTGCAGCAGCGATATGGAGGGTGTCTAAGTTTGCCTTTGTATTTCTTCTAGGCTCTGTTTTTGATTTTAGACAGATGAGCCAGTGTTAAGGTGCTACTTCAGAGAATAAATTCAAGAAATCAGATAACACTGTGCCAAGGTATACTTTCTAGATGCTAAGCACCGATTGGCCCTCCAGAGAATAATATCCCTTTGATACCTCACTCCTGATAAATCTCATTCATTAACCTCAGCTTCTCAGGAATCCTTGTAACTCATATGCTGAAAGTAGCTATAGTGTATGGTATCCATTATATGTCTAATCCTATGGTTTGGCTCAAAGGTTGGCTAATTGTGGCTAGAGCTCCCTGCTAGACTGCTGGCTCAGCACCTTTACACTCAGAGTTTCTTGTTTTGAGGCAAAGGAAAATATTCTTCCTGACATTGCCAATTCAGCAGTTGGACATACTTAATCAACAAACAAAGCCCATGTAGGGAGGTCTGTCAGTAGCCTCAAATGGCCACATACCTCAATGGCAAAAGACTAGATAATCTGTGATTTAAAAATGAATATGAGTTGACACTGGTCTATTTTGGTATTAAGAAAAGAAAATTGCCTGACACAAAGGAAGGATTTACAAAAGAATGCCAGTAAGTGCTTCAAGAGAGTTAGGATTTTCCAAGGAAAAATATCTGGTAGACATCTAGCCATGAAAGGAGTGAGAATCTATAGATTTGTAAAAATCTGCTATATTTTGTATCTTCAATGTAAAGAATTAAAGAAGCTGAAGCAGTTAATGGATAATTAGTTATACCATTGGAAGGAAGAAGCAAGGGACTGGAAATGTAAACTAAAGGCCACTTTCAAGATCATTTGTATTTAAATGTTCAGATGCTCTCCTCCTTTCTGGCTCTGGTGGCCTGGCTCAGCCCAGCTGTGGAGCAGAGGTGTATAGTCCACAGAACAGATACCCTCTGGTGGATAATCTGACATTTGTGATACTTTGGATTTGCCAGCTGGCAGAGCAAACAATTAATTGTTTTGGCATCAGAGGCTGAATCTGAACCCTTTACAGGAAGAGCAGAGCACAATATCAATTTCTCTAGCCCTCCTTCAGTTGTGTTTCAACATGTGAATGATAAAGTAATGGAGACTTAGTGTGGTCTAAGGCTGCAAGGTAATTCTCACTCATGTTATGAACCTGTTCAGGTGCAGGGAGAGCAAGTATGTTTTAAAAATTGAGCATGCAATAGAGTCCATCATAGAATATAATCGTTGCTGTATGTTTTAAATATTTAAATCACCTGTTCTGATTGGATCTTAATCTTGGTTTGTTTTGATAAGCAGTGAGAGGGGAGGTGTACTTGTTACCCTGCGGTATCTTTTCTTTTTTTTAATTTATTTTTTTATTTTTTTATTATTTTTATTTTATTGGAGAATATTGGGGAACAGTGTGTTTCTCCAGGGCCCATCAGCTCCAAGTCATTGTCCTTCAATCTATTTGTGGAGGGCTCAGCTCACTGGCCCATGTGGGAATCGAACCGGCAACCCTGTTGTTAAGAGCTCACGCTCTAACCAACTGAGCCATCTGGCTGCCCCCCCCCCTTTTTTTAGATAAATTGCAAGGAGTTTTTGAAGTTTTTGCAATTTTTTGCAATTTTTGAAGTTGAGTTTTTAATAATGGTAGTGAAGACAGTATTGAGAATTTGAAACAGCCAGTGTGTTTTATATTGCCAAAGTACTTACTGATGACTGACCACATTATATTGTGAAGAATCAGTTTACCCACGCTGGAGCAGAGCCAAATACCAGCCATCCATCAGTTCAGAGAAAGCAGGAGAGCATCTTTCATAGTGGTGCATAGAGTATTGAGCTCTTAAAAACCCTGAGAAAAAAAATCAGGACTTTAGAAAACAAATGGGAGGTAGAATAGTGAGTCCTTTCAAAAAAAATAGATGCCTGTATAGGTGCTCTAAACTTAAGTATCCCAAAACCTTGATTTTTTTTTTAACCATCTTTGGGATTGCCTGGATTCCCTTGGGAAGGGGAATGGAGAGTTGTGGCAGTAGGAAAGCCTTAGTAAGACAATATATGAGTTCTTATAAGATGGTGGAATAAAGGCCAGCCATACATCCTGGCATTTATAAACTAGTTGATCATATGACTTAACGGAAGAGTAAAATACTCTCCTAAAGACCAGGCTTTCCAAGCAAGAGCATTTGGCTGGAGTAAGTCTACTTTTATGGAGAGGGCTGATCCAAGACAAGACATCTGCTTACTGCCTAAATGATAAGCTTTAGGTAGATTGTCTTGAATTTTGATAGCAAAATATTTTTAAATCTATATTTTTAGCCTCCCCAGTGTGTACTTATTGTATATTAGAAAGAAAAAAGTGAGGGTTTCTCAAATCAGAGCTCTGGGAACTGTATAAATTTGAAGTGAAATCGTTGTAGTGGACCTGTGGTGACCGCTCAACTTTGCTCTGCCTCAATTTTGGTTGTTTGCTCCAAGGAGAGAAGTTCTTGGAATAGTAGGTGTTAGCAACTTCAAGTTATTCCACAAATGTTTGCTGGCCACAGTCTCATTTCTGAACATCTGGATCTGGGCAAAGTTTTGAAGTGATATAGGGAACAAGATTGGTTTTTCCACTGGATAGTCTGATTTTGCCAAATCACCCAAGAAAGAAAGTATATGATGTGCAGAGTTTGCATTTCTTGGAGGGGACCTATCGAGTCGCCCAGCCCAATCCTGCAGTCATAAATTCCTACCTCTAAGTTCCTGCCAAAGGGTCTTCAGCCTCTGTGTGCACACTCATTGAATGAATGCCTTGCCTAAAGAAAGGCATGTGATGGTGTAAAAATATGAGGGTTTAAAAAAATGATCTCTGTCTCTCTTTCTCTGTATCCCACCCTCCCTCTCCTCTCCTCAACTCTCCTCTCGTCTCTTCTCTTCTCCTCTTCTCTCCTCTCCCTCCCCCACTCTCCCATGCCCTAAATTCAAAACTTTCTCAATTGTTACAAACATGTTGTCTTTTCAATATGGACCTTGGGGAAGGGAGAAGATCATTCTGAAAATACAGAATGGAAGATAAGGCTGAGTCGATGGGGCCAACAGGGCTTTGCTTCACTGTAGGGATGAGAGCCAGTGGTATTTGTCAGGGGCTTTAGCATCTCAAGGCAGTATTCACTGAAGTATTCATTGCTAAACCTTTTTATTATGTATTAGTCCAAATCTATTGAAAGTCAGAGGCAGTTGAGGATTTGGTGAGTGAAATTTCATCTAGCAAAATGGGAATGAGGGAATTGCCTGAGATGGTTTTATCAGGGCAGGAATCTTCAGCCTCATTATCGTATTGAGTGTACTTCAAAATATATGGTCACTCAAGAATGTTTCTTTTCCTTTGTCTGTTTTACTTTATCCCTTCTTCTCCCTCCTTTCTCTCCCATTGTCCTGCCATTTTAGTACTAAGCTTTTCAATAAGTATTTACTGTTTTTATTATATATTTGGTCCTTTGGGACTATATAATGATTAATAATTAATTTCATTCTAGATGAAAAATGATATATTTAATATTCTGTTCTTTTAAACTGTCTTTTAAAGCTATGCTGCTAGCCAGGTACAAGCCAGAAAGGAGCTGGGCCTGACAGACAGCATGCTGGTCATGTACGTGAAGGATGACGTTGATGTCATGATGGTGACTCTTCTCTATTTGACCAAGGCCAGCATCCTGCTCTTACCTCTATCCATTCATTTCTGGCTGTGGGAAAACTACCACCCTTTGGGTGAGCCAGTGAGGCCAGGGGGATCAGAGGGTTCTAGCCCATGTGCCACTATATGAATATCTCTGTAATAAGCTCATTTATAGGGGTGGCTCCAACTGTGGTAGCCAAAGAAAACCTGTCTGACTCAACGTTTTAGTTCCTGAGAGTGGTAAAAGTTCAGCTGAAGCTAACATATAGACATCAACTGGGCATCCATAAACTAGCGTCAACCAAAGCTAACATAGCCTGAGTTTCCACGGGAAGCTTGGTGCTGAGCTGTTCAGAGCAATTATTTATCTTGAGTGTTGCCAACCCTTTAGTCACACTGTTGTAGCTTTATTCTAACATTTAGAGATCTTGGTCCTCATTCATAGGCACAGCCCGTACCAAAGCTGTGGATCACTGCTCACTTCATTCTGCTCCTTGGTCATGCATAGCAACAGTCTAAAAAGGAAGACGTGGGCTGGGGAGTTAGGAGACCTGGTTTCTATTCCTTATGCTTCTACTAACTAGCCTCGAGATCTTAACCGCTCTGTGCCTCAGTGTTCCCATCTGCAAAATGGGGATAGTGTTAATTGCCCTACCTACCTCACAGGGTTGTTGTGAGGATAAATCAACACAATGAATGGGAAGTACTCTGACAAGTAAGTGCTATGCAAATTGTAAGAAATGAAAACAATCACGTTAAAGGCAATGGAATGGACATTGGCAGAAGGGTTAATGGGATTGTCCAGCCCTTTCTCTGTGTGGCTTAAACCCAGGTCGCCATTGCTTTATACATTTTCACTTAGCACATATTTGTAATTATGCATGTAATAAAGCACAGCCTTATCCAACCTGGAGTCTGGTGTGTTTTTGAAGATCCTCAATTTTGTAGCCATTGATTTCTGATCATAAAACCAGGGGTGCAGGGTATGGGGGTTGGATGAGGGTAGTGTAAAAGGCAACTGCAAACTCCTCTAGCAAGCTCAATTCTTAAAAGGTTTTATTACTTGATTCAGTAGTACTTTTTACCACAAGGAGGCAAATGAGGAACAGCTTGCATTTTCTGAGAGATTCCAGATACCTCATTCATTATGATTACTTAAAGGTTCCTGTGTCACACATTGGTGATACTTTCCTGATGGCATGAGAATCAACTGGGAGCTGTCATTTTTCTCTCTTGAGCTCTTAATGGTGTAATATTATGGGCTCCAATGGGGCTCTTGCCTACAGTCACTGCTTACAAGGAGTAGGATGAGTGACTGAAATGTTCCTCCATTGAACAGTAGGGTTCGTATTACCCTCTTTATGGTGTGTTGGCATTCAGATGTCTTCTGTGAGAAATCCTCTGAAGTGACTGAGGAGGAGGGCTTTTCTGGGAGGTGGCTAAATATACAAACATTTCCTTTTCACACCTGTAGAACATGGAGGAAAGCTATACAGCAGGTCCTTGAATAACTTTGTTTTGTTCAACGTCATTTGGTTATAACTGATGAGATGCCATAGGAGATTAACTCTTGTTTATGTCAACTATTGTGTGGTAAAATTGGTTTTGTTATATGTCATTTCACTTCAAGTCTTAACCTATCAGCAATGTAAAGTGAGGACTTACTGTACTTTGAAGTATGCCTTTGCTATTATTTTTCCTTCATCTGATTCTTCCTCTCCTCTCCCTCGTTCTGTCAGCCAGACCACGAGTAAGGTATAACAGTTTGCTGTGCATGCAGGTTTTCATTTAAGAATTTTTCCAGTTGACATTTGATCACATTTGCACTGGTGTTGACTTGATATCTTGTTGCTACCAAGAGCTTTAATGCCTTTGGCCTACTTGGTATCCTTTCAGGAGGGACACCTCTATGTAAAAGTAACTCCTTCATAGGCCTGAAATTCCACAAAGAAATTTCAGTTTTTGATGTTATTTAGCATTTTACTGGCCCCCTTCCACACTATCACCATCGTACCTTCTAATCTAAATAGCTTTTGAGAAAAAAAAACAACATATCTAGCTGTTACCAGCTATCAACAACTTGCTATAAATTAGAGTGTCCTGTCTAGTTGCTGTAGGGCTCAGCCGAAAGTGGCTTTGATTGAGTATGAGGTACTGATCTATCTAGCCATCATCCAGTACAGGAGCTACCCGGAGGAAAACCTGGAAATGACCACCAGATGTCAGTGCAATCATTGAAATACTAAATGTAGTTAAGGGTCAGAAGAGAACTGAGGGTAGGCAGGGCAAGAAGCATGAATTCATACATACAGCTAGATGCTGGGAATACAAAATTCCGTCACAAGGTGTTTCTTAGTTTATCAGACATTCTATTTTTCATGTATACAATAAAATATGTGCTTTTCTTCTTATTAAAAAAGAACCACTTGGCAGTCCCTGCTTTTAACGAGCTTATGGTCCTAGTATCTAAACATTGTAGTTTATTTTCCAAAGCAGTGTCCCAGATAAAGACAATGAGGAAAAAAGGACTCCAGTTCCTCCCTGACTAGGTTGGCCATACAATTTATTGTATGATTAGGACCCTTTTGACAGTGGGATGGTGATGTTAATGATTACCCAGGGACAACAGGCCAAACTGAGACTATTCCAGGTGTCTTAGTAAATGCAGGCTGCTATAACATGACCGCAGGCTGTGGTTGAGGAGGTCCCATGCTTGTACACTGTCCACTGCTAGTGTCTCTAAATAGACATTTTAGGATCTTGATTCAAGAGGCTGCAGATAGAACAGAAGACAGAATAGAGAAAGTATAGGATTTGGAGCCAGAGGACCAGGACTCGAGGCTTACTGCAAAGGAATTGCTACCTTTCTTGATCCAACAAAACTCAGGATCTCTGATATTGGCCTTGGAGGATTGAGTCTCCTCTTGAAAAAGGACTTCTGGACCTCACTGTATGGCTTTGTGTTCCACAAGATTCTCTGTACCCGTTGTAATTTTTGTAGTTACCTCACTGGCCTTGGGGTGTAGTGGAAATCACACCTTGTTCAATATTCTGGCCTAAGTGCTTCTATCATGCAGCTAGAGTGAAAGTAGAACTTTTAACCTAAAAGCTCGAGGAAAATAAAAGGGAGTCAAAGGGATGTGCAGCGAGCTCCTCTGGCTGACCCTGAGTGTGCATCAGAATAATCTGAAATGGGTATTAAAATATTGACTCCTGGAGGTTTGGTGCCGTATCCTGGACCAGTATTTGGAAAACCACACAGGGGTATTACAGGCTCACCTGCCCTGAAGCCTCAGCCTCCTCTGTGGCGGGTTCCATTTGAGCACCACCGAGAACTCATTGCTCCACTGGTTCACTCTTGTATCCCAAGTACCAGATGCAGTGCACAGCACTGAGCAGGACCTGCAAAAATACAGTGCTGGTAGAATGGCGGGCTGTGTAAAGCTTGCTCCTGTTTCCCGCCTGAAGATGTGTCTGTTGCCTAGATGTACACCACCTTCCAGGGACACCACAGCCCATTCTTCTATTTTACAAGTCACAACCCGATAATCACATCTCAGACAACTCTGGGTAGATGATGGAGGGCATGTTTATTTCAGCCTCTGCTACTTACTTGCCACCTAATTTTAGGCACATGATTTGACCTCTCTGAACCTCAGTAACCTCATCTGTAAAGTAGGAAAACCGATGAAACCTGCCTCGTTGGACTGTTGAGATGAATTGGAACTGGATACGAAAGCTGGGCTTTACAAGTTGGCTATACAAACATCATTGTTATTCAACTGGTCCTGAGGAATAAAGTAGATAATGGTGAAAAGAGTCAATTCACTCAATATTTATTGAACACCACTAGGCAGTGAGAGTTCAATGAAAGGAAAACAAACCTATTCCTTAGATGACAATCCCAAACACAGTCAATTCAGAATGGCATAAACCAGCAGCATATTCTAGTGACAGAATTTATTTTTCCAAGACCAATATCTATGGGCTTGGCGGCCTCTCCTGAATATTAGAAGTATCTTGGCACCTCTTCTCCCACAAAAATGTTTCCTGATTATTTCTGCCTCCGAGACTGAAATATGCCACTAAATCAGGGCATCCCAGGTACACTCAAACCAATCTGTCACCTATGGTTTTCAAGAGGGATGCACCCACTTTGTTCCCTCCAGTTCCAACTCCAACTCCAACTCCCACCTGGCCACATCTGAAGTCTGCAAAGCCACTCAGCGAACCCTTCCTTACCCAGATATCACCCAGCCTGACAAAGCCAATCATACCCTTCCCTTCTTGCATGTCCTCCAGCACAAATCCTCTTTCTAGTTCCAATTACTAAACCAAAACTTCCTTGTATATGGATGAATACCAACAGATACGGCTGCGTGTACGAGGTCTGACAATTAAGTTTGCGAACTTGTTGCAACAATGTTGCTAATTTTTTTTTATATCAGAGGGATTATTCATTATGAATCTGTACCAACTGGACAAACAGTTAACCATGTTTACTATTTGGAAGTCCTGAAAAGTCTGCATGAAAAAGTTAAATGGCCTGAACTTTTCACCAACAATTCATGGCTCTTGCATCACGACAATGCACCAGCTCACACAGCACTGTCTGTGAGGGAGTTTTTAGCCAGTAAACAAATAACTGTATTGGAACACCCTCCCTACTCACCTGACCTGGCCCCCAGTGACTTCTTTCTTTAGCCAAAGATAAAGGAAATATTGAAAGGAAGACATTTTGATGACATTCAGGACATGAAGGGTAATATGATGACAGCTCTGATGGCCATTCCAGAAAAAGAGTTCCTAAACTGCTTTGAAGGGTGGACTAGGCACTGGCATCGGTGCACAGCTTCCCAAGGGGAGTACTTCGAAGGTGACTTAGTGATATTCAGCAACGAGGTATGCAGCACTTTTTCTAGAGTGAGTTCGCGAACCTAATTATCAGATCTTCGTATGTGGGGAGTGGAGAGGAGGATTATCTACACTAGCAGCGATATGCTAGAAATGCTTTATTACACAGATACCCTTCAATTTCATAATAACTGTGAGATATGCAAAATACGAGGAAACTAAGGCTAGAGCTTGGTTGTGATTTGTTCACTATGTCAGAGGCTGGGAGTGTTTTAACAGAAACTGGACCTCAATGTTTTTGACCCCAAGTCCAGTGACCTTTCTCCTATTAACCTTGGGACTAAGTGCTCCTGTTCATCCTGAGCACTTCCGGGCCAGTTTATGGGAAGAGGGTAATAGGAGCCTGCCTATTGGACAGTTGGCCTGGTGTGAAAAATTTACTGTTAGTACAAATCTGTGTAGAGATGTGTAGAGATGATCAGAAACAATTCTAGAAAGGGGATCTCCAAAGAGGTTTCTTTTAAAATGTGGATGTGTAGAAACGTGAGAAGTGGGAATGGATGGGGGTGGGAGAGCACTGTTTGGGGTCCTGTATTACTAATTTACTTCCCTTGGTATTATTTGAGGTTTTTACCAGCAGTTTGTATCAATCAGTTTTAAAATTGTTTCAGAGTAAACGTCTAGGAAAAAAAACACAGTATTTTTATATGTGGTTATAAGGATGTGTTCATCTCAACAACTAGAAGCTAATTTTATTTTTTTTTCCTGCAAACTAATGATAATGAAAACTAAAGGCTCAGGTCCAGTTAGTGGTTTTTATGATGAGAATTCCCATCCATTGCAAGGGAGCTTTATGACTCATGCAGGCACAGGGGCTGTTTTCTCTCATAATCTAACACAGCAGCCAGAATAATCGTTTTAGAACATAAATCAAATCATGTCACTTGCTTGATTTGAAACCCTTTGATGACTTCCTATTACATTCAGAGAAAATGCAAACCTCTTATCCTGGCCTCTGAGGCCTTCCATGATCTTCATCTGAACTATCTCGCTAACCTCATGTTATGCGTTGAATTGTGTCCCCCTGAAATTCATGTTAAAGTCCTAACCCCCAATACCTCAGAATGTGACCTTATTTGGTAATAAAATCATTGCGGATGTGATTAGTTAAATTAGGATGAGGTCATACTGGAGTAGGGTGAGCCCTAATCCAATGTGACTGTTGTCCTTACAAGATGGACAAATTTGGAAACAAGCACATGCACAGGGAGAACGCCATGTGAAGATGAAGGTGGAGATCACGGTGATGCTTCTACAAGCCAAGGAACGCCAGAGACTGCCAGCAAACTATGAGAAACTAGGAGAGAGGCATGAACAGATTCTCCCTCACAGCCCTGGAAGGAGCCAACCCTGCGGTCACGTTGATCTAGGACTTCTGGCTGAGATAATAAATTTCTGGTGTTTAAGCCACCGTGTTTGTGATACTTTGTTATGGCAGCCCTCGCAACCTCATACACCTCTTCTCTTAGCACTCGCCCCCTTCTCTCTTATCCCAGCACACTATTTTCTTTTCCTTTTTTTTTTTTCCAGTTCCTCACACACCAGTTTATTCCTGCCTCGGGATCTTTGCACTAGCTGTTTCATTTTTCTCAAATGTACTTCCCTCAGACTTTCACATGACTCAGTCCTTCTTGTTATTCAGTTTAAATGTCCTCTCTTACAGAGGGCGTCCCTGACTTCCCTGTCATTCTTAATTGCTTCATACTCTTTTTTACTTCTGAGTAGTCCTTATTATCTGATGTTTTCTTGTTTATTCGTTTACAGGATATTTACCCCAGTTATACTGTATATTTCATAGGGATTTTGTTCACCATTGTATCCCCTGCTTCTATCTAGACATACCTGGCACACTATAGGCACTCAATAAATATTTGTTGAATGAATGAATGGGCAGAGTTCTTCACTGATATATTTGTTCATGGAGCATTTATTGAATCTCTACTACTTAACAGCCACTGAGATAGCACTCAAGGCACAAAGGCAAATAAGATAGGGCCCCTTCCCTTTGACTTTCTAAAAGTCTGGCTCCTGCTGGGACCCAGATACTGGTATAGCAATAAGAGCATGAGCTTTGAAGTCTGACAGGTCTAAATTCATAAATTAGCTGCCACTTACAAGCTGTGTAATACTGGACAAGGCACCCAACGTCTCTGTACCTCAGTAATCTCTTCTGCCAAAGAGAATAAATATTAATACCTAACCCAGAGAGTTGTGGTAAGAAATAAATGACACAGATACTGTGTGTAAAAAGCTTAGAAGTGCTTGGTACCCAATAGGTGGTAAACAAAAAAGGCATACTATTTTTTAAAACATTTTTATTAGCTTCTGGTGTACACCATAGTTATTCAACATTTATATACCTAAAGAAGTGACCACCGTGATAAGTCCAGCAACTACCTAACACCGTACCACGCTATCACAATATTATTGGCTATATTCCCTGTGCTGTACATTACATCCCCATGACTTATTTGTTTTATACCTGGAAATTTGGACCTCTTATTCCCCTTCACCTTCCCCCTTTTTTTAATTTTTAATTACAGTTGACATTCAGTATTATTCTATATTAGTTTCAGGTGTATAGCATAGTGGTTAGACATTTATATAATTTAAGAAGTGATCCCCCTGACTAGTCTAGTACCCACCTGGCCCTATACATAGTTATTACCATATTATCGACTGTATTCCCTATGCTTGAATTTACATCCCCATGGTTATTTTTTTTATTTGTTATTAGTTTCAGGTGCACAAGACAAAGTAATACTTAGACGTTTATCATTTATATCCCTCACACTGTGTGAGCCCCCTCCCCCATCCACTATCCCTCTGACATCGCACAGAGCCATTACATTTCCACTGTCTCTATTCCTAATGCTGTACTCTGCTTCTTGTAAGTGTATATATATATATATATATATATATATATATATATATATATAAATAAAATTATAGTTGACATTCATTATTGTTCAGCTTCAGCTTCAGGTG
Organism: Rhinolophus sinicus; assembly: GCF_036562045.2. NCBI lineage: Eukaryota > Metazoa > Chordata > Mammalia > Chiroptera > Rhinolophidae > Rhinolophus > Rhinolophus sinicus. The sequence goes on from NC_133768.1 coordinate 40,395,473, forward strand.
TACAGTGCAGAGATCAGACATCTACATCATCCCTGAGGTAGTCTCCCTAATGAGACAAGTGTCCATTGGATACCCTACAAAATCTTTACAACATTATTGATTACATTCATTAATGGAGGGGTCTCTCTCCCAGCCAAGCCGTGTCACACTCTTCCCGCAGGCCAGAAAAGGTGGTGATTGAGGGTGGAGGAGTCTCTTCTCTCCTAGCCCAGCAAAAACCACACTCTTCCCAGCCTCTTCCCTGGGTCAGAGCTGCACACCAGTCTTCTCAGAGCCTGAGCACTAAGGCTCCTCTGTAATCTGAAACTACTCCTCAGTTCAGGGGCCAGTTTAAATCTCTGGAAGGGCGGGGGTAGGATTGGAAGAGCGGGGAGAGGGGCCCAGGTATGGAGTTTATGTCCTTTGTCTGGCTTAGGGCCCAACTGGAGGTGTCAGCTGAGGTTATTGCCTCAAATGCTGGATATGCTGCCCCCTAGGCGGGTGACATCAACTGTGGGACGCAGGGAAAGAGCCCACCTCTTAGCTTTTGTGTTCTCTGTTCCGTCCTGGGATCCCCTGTAGCTGCGGATGCCGGCCGCGGTTCCACCACCACAGGTGCGGGCCGCGTCTCCACTCCGCTCCCTTCCCTCTTCCCCTGCTTGCCCAATTTGCCCACCTTCAAGTAATCCTTGCACGAGTCTCTTAGCTGTTCTGCGTGATGAGCAGAGAGTCCTTTGATGGATTATAGATGTCCCGTTTGTGATAAGATCTAGAAGAGAACTCAAAAAGTGCGCCCCGCTGCTGCCATTCCTATGATGTTCTCCATGGTTATTTTTTAACCACCAATTTGTACTTCTTAATCCCTCCACATTTTATACCCGCCCCCGCAACCCCTGCATATCTATCACCCCAATAAATCTAGTCCCCACCTGACACCATATATTACAATATTATTGACTACATTCCTTATGCTATATCCTACATCCCCATGACTACTGTGTAACAACCAATTTGTACTTAATCCCTTCCCCTTTTTCATCAACCCCCCCCAACCCCCCTCTCATCTGGCAACCATCAAAATGTTCTCTTTATCTATGAGTTTGTTTCATTTGTTTATTTTGTTCTTTGGATTCTACATATAAGCAAAATCACATTGCATTTGTCTTCCTCTGTCTCACTCAGCACAATATCTTCCAGGTCCATCCATGCCACCACAGATGGCAAGAACCCATTTCTTTCCCTGGCCAAGCAATATTCCATTGTATTACCACATATTCTTTATCCGTTCATCCATCAGAAGACACCCAGGCTGCCTCCACATCTTGGCCATTGTAAACAACGCTGCAGTGAACATATGGATGCACATGTCCCTTTGAAGTAGTCTTTTGGGGTTTCTTTGGATAAATACCCAGAAGTGGGATGACTGGGTCCTTCTTTGTCTCTTGTTATAGCCTTTGATTTAAAGTCTATTTTGTCCGGTATAAGTATTGCTACCCCAGCTATTTTTGTTTTTGTTTCCATTTTCATGAAATAATATTTTTCCCATCCCTTTACTTTCAGTTTGGGTGTGTCTTTCGATCTGAGATGAGTCTCTTTTAGGCAGCATATGTAACGGTCTTGTTTTCTTATCCATTCAGCCACCCTATCTTTTTTTTTTTTTTTTTTTTAATTTATTTATTTATTTTATTTATTTATTTATTTATTTTTTAATTAGTTTCAGGTGCACAAGACAAAGCAAAACTTAGACATTTATCATTTATATCCCTCACACTGTGTGAACCCCCCTCCCCCCATCCACTATCCCTCTGTACGTTCCCAAAACCTCTCACCTTCCCCTTATCCCCACCCCCGCCTCTAGCAACCCTCTGTTTTTCCTCCATGTTTCCAAAACTGTTTCTGATTAGTTCATTCACTTATTCTTTTCTTTAGATTCCGCATATAAGTGAGATCATATGGTATTTGTCTTTCTCTTTCTGACTTATTTCACTTAACATAATGTTCTCTAGGTCCATCCATGTTGTTGCAAATGGTAAGATTTCTTTCTTCTTTATGGCTGCGTAATACTCCATTGTATAAATGTACCACAGTTTCTTAATCCAGTCATCTACTGATGGGCATTTCGGTTGTTTCCAGGTCTTGGCTATTGTATATAGTGCTGCAATAAACATAGGAGTGCATAAAGATTTTTGAATTGGAGTTTTGGATTTCTCCGGATAGATACCTAGGAGTGGGATTGCTGGATCATAAGGTAGTTCCATTTTCAGATTTTTGAGATATCTCCAAACTGTTTTCCATAGTGGCTGCACCAATCTGCATTCCCACCAACAGTGCACCAGCGTTCCCTTTTCTCTGCATCCACGCCAGCACTTGTTGTTTGTTGATTTATTGATGATAGCCATCCTGACTGGGGTGAGGTGGTATCTCATTGTGGTTTTTATTTGCATTTCTCTAATGGTTAGTGAGGTTGAACATTTCTTCATATGTCTGTTTGCCATCTGTGTGTCCTTTTTAGAAAAATGTCTCTTGATTGGGGCATTTAATCCATTTATATTTAAAGTAATTTTTGATAGATATGTAGTTATTTCTATTTTATTATTCATATTTTTTATCTTTTTTTTCTACCTTTTTTTAAAGAAGACCCTCTAACATTACAAGTAATACTGGTTCAGTGATGATGAACTCCTTTAGCTTTTTCTTGTCTGGGAAACTCTTTATCTCCTTTGATTCTAAACGATAGCTTTTCCGGGTAATTTTGGTTGTGGGGCCTTGCTTTTCATCACTTTCAATATTTTGTGCCAATCCCTTCTAGACTACAAAGTTTCTGTTGAGAAATCAGCTGACAGTCTTATGGGAGATCCCTTGTAGGCAACTAACTGCTTTTAAGGTTCTCTCTTTGTCTTTAACCTTTGGCAATTTAATTAGGATGTGCCTTGGTGCTAGCCTCTTTGGGTTCATCTTGTTTGGGACTCACTGCGCTTTCTAGGCTTGTATGTCTAGTTCCTTCACTGTGTTAGGGGAGTTTTCTGTCATTATTTCTTCAAATAAGTTTCCAATTCCTTGCTCTCACTCTTCTCCTTCTGGTACCCCAATGATGCAAATGTTGTTACACTTGATGTTGCCCCAGAGGGCCCTTAAACTATCCTCATTTTTTTTGGATTCTTTTTACTTTTTGCTGTTCTGTTTGGATGTTTTCTACCTTATCTTCCAAATTGCTGATTTGATCCTCTGCTTCATCTAATCTACTGTTGATTCCCTGTAATGTATTCTTCAATTCAGTTATTGTATTCTTTATTTCTGACTGGTTCTTTTTTATGTTTACTAGCTCCAGTTTTATGTTTCCTATCTCTCTGTTGAAGTTCTCCCTGAGATGACTGAGAATCCTTATAACCAGTAGTTTGAGCTCTGCATCTGGTAGATTGCTTGTCTCCATTTTGTTTTCTTTTTCTGGAACTTTGTTCTGTTCTTTTATTTGTGACATGTTTCTTTGCCTCTCCATTTTGGCTGCTTCCCTGTGTTTGTTTCTATGTATTAGGTAGGGCTGCCGTGTCTCCCAGTCTTAGTAGACTGATCTTATGTAATAGGTGTCCTGTGGGGCCTAGTGGCTCAGTCTCCCTGGTCGCTGGAGCTGAGTGTTCTAGGTGTGTCCCTTGTGTGAGTTTTGTGTGCCCTCCTATTGCAGTTGAGCCTTGGTTGCTGTTTGCATGTGAGTGGGAGGGATTGATCCTCAGGCTGACTGGTTGTGAGGACTGGCAATGACTACAGTGGAGGAGCTGTTGTGTAGGGGCTGACCCTACATAGCAGGATTCACTTTAACAGGAATGTGGTACCTACCCAGTCTGCCCTTTGGGTGTGTCATCCTTAGAGGTGGCTGGGTGATGCTCCAGCTGGGTCCAAAGTTGGTCACTGGGTGTGTCAGCCCTGCGCCTCCTGGGAAGGGCCCCACTATAGGTCAAGTTCAGGCACAGCCTGTGCCCTGTCTGGTGCCACCTGGTATGAGCCACAAAGCAATCTGCAGATGGCTGCCACCTGCAATGGGCTTGGAGGTGCTTGGGAGAGGCCAACCCATGAACCAAGGCCATCTATTGTTAGTGCAGAGCTTAGGGCTGCTCAGCCAGAGATACAGGATATGATGAAGTCAGTGCTGCTTTTTGGGTTTTATGAACCTTTGAGAGATTTTAGGAAAGTCCACACTATTAGCCAAGGTAGGCCATTTATGTGGATTGGCTTGGGTGGGCCTGAAATTTGGTTGGGGCAAGGTCTCAGAGAATAGAGGCAAATGAATAGTGTTAGCTAGGTTGATGGAGACTCAGATGTGGTGGCTGCCTGCGTCTGCACACCAGGAGGGGGTAGAGGTCAACAAAGAAACAATGGCTTCTGCCAGCTCCTCCATCTGCGAGAAAACTGCCCCTCCAGCACTTGCTCTGAAGCCAGAAACTCCTTTCCTCCCCGTATGTCCCTGGTGCCTTTTGAACTGCTGCCCCAGCGCTGGAGCTCAGAGTGAGTGAGTACGTCAGCAAGTAAGTCCGTGCGTGGGCCCTTTAAAAGGAGTGCCTATGAGTGCAGCTGTACTCAGTCTCACTCAGCCACAATCTCTGCTGGTTTTCACAACCAGAAGTTATGGGGACTTCTCACCCTGGCACTGAAACCCTGGGCTGGGAGGAGCTGGGACCCCTCTCTCCTCAGGGGGCGACCTACACAGCTGAAATATCCCTCCTGATTTTTAACAGTCACACATGTGGGTGGGACCAGCTCGTCCTGTGTCTCTGCCCCTCCTCCCAGTCTCGAGGTGGCTTCTTCTCTATGTCCTTAATTGTAGGACTTCTGTTCAGCTAGACTTCAGGAGGTTCTCAGTGATGGTTGTTTTGTAGTTTAATGGTAATTTTGATATGTTTCTGAGAAGACGTAAGCACAGCGTTTACCTACTCCACCATCTTGACTGGATTCATACTATTTCCATTTCATTCTAATTAAATAACCATGTTCCTTCTGCTCACAGCTATTTGCCTCTCTTTGGGGGAAATCAGCTGTTACCCAGGACAGCAGTAGAAATAATTCAGCCCAAAGGAAGCCCCTGGACAGTCCCAGTGCTTTTATCAGGGATCTCTAAGGAGCCATTCACGTGGAGGAGTCATATCTTGGAAATAATCACCCAACCTACTTCCATTCATGCCCCATATATGAGGTAGTAATTCATTCATTTATTCAGCAACTATTTATTAAACATCTATTCTGTCCCAGACACTCTGCTGAGTGTTGAGGACACAGCAGTGAACAACACAGATATGGTCCTGTCTTCACAGAGCTTACAGTCTAGGAGATGTTTTTTGGTTTTGTTTTCCATGTACTCTTTCAGCAAATATTTATTGGGACTGGCAGTTCCAGACTTTATCTAGAGTGAATGGTGACCATGGTCACCAGTCATTGTGCCACTACCAGCTGTCACCCCATGTGACCAAGTGGCCCTGGATCTGCGGTAGGTATAGGCAATGGTGTTTGTCCTTGGTGTTTTGCAGGCTTAAGAACCCTCTGCAAATTATCATTTTTAAAAAAGTCCACATATTGAGTGCTTGCTCTGTTTCAAGTACTAGACTCCTTCACATCTATTATTTTATTTAATCCCCACAACAACCTTGAGAAACAGATACTGCTATTAAACCCTTTTATTCATATGACAAAAGGGAAGGTCATGCTGGTGGGAAGGTGAAGTGACTTGCCCCAGGTTACACAGATAGGAAGTGGTGGAGATAGAATTCAAATCCAGGTCTCTATGACTTCTGAGCCTCTTTGTACAATACCACAATACTTCAGTATTTCCATAGGATATTTCTGCTAAGGAAACATTATATAGGATTGACTTGCTGGAAGCTAGGGGAGCCCTTGAAAGAAAAAAATATGGTCAACTATGTAGTCAGGAATCCCCAAGTTTCCATATCTTCTTGTATTATTTATCTATTGCTCTGTAACACTATTACCACAAACTTAGCAGCTTAAAACAACACACATTTATTATCTCACAGTTTCTGTGGGTAAAGAGTCTTGGCACAGCTTAGCTGGTTTGTCTGTAAGGCTGCAATCAAGGTACTGCCTACAGCTGGTCTCTCATCTGAGGCTCAAATGGGGAAGTTTTCACATCCAAGCTCACATGGTTGTTGGTAACATTTAATTCCTTGTGGGCTGCCAGACTTAAGGTCTCACTTCCTAGTTTGCTGTGAGCCAGAAACCATGCTTGTTTCCTTGCTGTATTAGTTAGGGTTCTCCAGAGAAACAGAAGAGAGATAGAGAGAGAGAGACAGAGAGAGAGAGAGAGAGAGAGAGAGAGAGAGAGAGAGAGAGAGAGAGAGAGAGAGAGAGAGACAGAGAGACAGAGAGACAGAGAGAGAGACAGAGAGAGAGACAGAGAGAGAGAAAGAGAGAGAAAGAGAGAGAGAGAGATTGAGATTCTGAGCCAGTTCTAGTTTGTTTCAGGCCCTGGCTCCAAGACCAAAGGAGTTTTGTCCCTGTGGCCTCAGGCCATGTAACTGCTCAATAACTATGTTTTTACCTGCAACATTGCTGGGGAAGATGCTAAGAAATGAGTCCCTGGGGAACAGGTATAAGGAGTAAACCAGAATCTGTAACTCCCTTAAGACACAGTTTCAAGTCCTTCTTTACTAAAGCACAGCAATAGAACAAAAGCCAGCACTTAGAATTTGTGTCCAGGGAGTGAGGGAATGCAAATGGGCACTGGGCCGATGAGAAAAGCCAAAGGTTAATAATGATCCAATGATAAATGCCAAAAGTGAGGCACCAAATTATTCCCTAGCTGTGATTTCAACTTCAGCAAAACGTGCATGTGTTACACAAAAGTGGGACTGCAGTTCTCCAAGCTTCTTGAGGAAAGGTTTCATTAACATTCCACTATGTTTTCCATTTCATTCAATATTCTTTGAAAGAATGACATTTTAAAAGAATGACTTTTTAAAAGCAGTTTGCTTTTCACATTAAGAATGACAGAAAATATAGGAAATAAAATAGAACATTTAAAGCAACTAATGAGATTGAAGCCTCAAGTGATGGAGATATATTTTGAACCCAAGATACCTGGAGGGAACTGAGTGTGGGTGAAGTTCAGAACATGAATGGCAGGGGAGTGGTGGGTGAGCAAAAAGTATTTACAAGCAATTCATAGAAACAATACAAATGACCAATAAACACAAAAAATGCCATTCAATCTCACACATAATCAAAGAGATATAAATTAAAATTAATGTCTAGGGTTGGAAAGAGTACAGGGAACAGGACAACTCAGACACCCTAGGTTGACATGTAAATTGATACGACCTTCATAGAAGCCTGTTGGGCATGATCTTCCCAAATTGTAAGTGCATATACCCTTTGTACCAGGTATTCTTCTTGTGGGGACAGAGCCCCAGAGAGTAGTTTACAGGCTCTCGGCCTCACGTGGAAAGGTGCTGGCTCGGCTGTGGCTGATTGGCTGTGGGCTGTGGCTGGTTAGCCAATTGGCCGCTGGTATAACTGCTGCGGCTACGGAGGAGAGCCGAGGATTGCCAAAGAGCCGAGGAGCCGAGCAGAGCCGAGGAGAGCGGAAGAGGAGAGCCGAGGAGAGCGGAAGAGAGGAGAGGAATAGAGTCGAGAGAGTGGAGGAGAGTCGTCGGTCGGTCGGTTGGCGGAAAGGCGGACGGCAGGTCGCGTGTCCGGTGAACCCAGCCTCCGGTGAGACCTTGGTGGTATGGCTCCCCTACCTATGGCTCCGTGGGTGTTCCTTTTTGGCCTCACCATATCCTGCGTTCTTGTGTGGGGAGCGGGAGCAGAGACCCCGCAGGCCGCCCCGCCTGAAAAATGGTGCGGCGAGCAGGCCTCCGCGCAAGACAAGTGGCGCAGCGAGCAGGGTCTCCCGCACAACACTTCTGAGAAACATTTCTATAGAAATAATCAAACAATTGTGCAAAGCTTTATGTAAAAGGCTATTTATTTCAGCATTATCTGCACCATAGAAAAATAGATATAACCTAAATATCCATCAATCTAGGCGTGATTAATGAATTATGGTATAGCTATACAATGGCTGTATATCGTAAAATGAATAAGGTAGATTGGTACAGGCTGGTATGGAAGGATAGTCATAAATGCAACTGAGCAAAAGAAGAAATTTGTAGTACAATATAAGTCTACTTTTTGGAAAACAAAACAAAATGGAAAAAAAAAACACCCGTTTCTCTATGTAGTGTGGTGAACATTTTTATTTTAATACCTGGGACTAGAGTTCACCTTAGGAAGAGTTGTGCATTTTTTTAAGGAAAATATCTTGATAAGCTTCTTGTGATGTGGAAATTGAAGTCCTGGGGAGTTGGGCAAGACAGTAGTAAGACAGTGAAATTTTTCTGTTAGGAAAGTGGACAAAGGACTTTAAGGTCAAGGGTATCAAATATTCAGTTAAGTTTTTTTGTATTGCTATGGTATCAATTCCCCTCCATTGCTCCAAGCTTTCAGTAAAGTCTACACAAAAATGTCTTTTGTTGAGTGCTTTTGGTGGAAATTAAGGAAAAGAGACTGAGTCTCATGTAAGGGTTCCTTCAGAGAAAAGAGAAAAGATCAGCCATAGAAGGTAAGATGTAAGTGGGATACAAAGTAGTTCAGCAACGGTGAGTTCTTCAAGCCCAAAGTGACCAAGTGACAGTCTGAATATAGACATCTTGAAGACAACATTGAACTTCATAGATCTGGGACAGGGAAAATTTGTCAATTGACATATGGAATTTAAGCCTGTGGTCTCTGGAGTCAGACATACTGTATTGAAAATTTGGTTCCAATACTTACTAGCTGTGCGAACTTGAGCAAGTCAATTAAACACCTCATGCCTCAGTTTCCTCATCTGTTAAATGGGGATGGTAATAGTACCTGTCTCATAGGTTTGTTGTGAGGCTTAAGATTATTTTGAAGGTTAAATGAGATCCTATCTGGAAAGCACTTAGAATAGTACCTGAAACAAAGTAAGTGCTCAATGAAAGTTAACGTTAGTCATTATCATCATAAATCTACGTGGGTTACAGAAGTAATAGATATGTTTATTAAATATAAAACTACCATGTTTCCTCAATTCTATGATTTGTTAGTTTTTCAAATTTCTGAAATTAGAACTCATCATACCTTTATTTTGCATTTACATTTAAAGTCATTTTTCTCACTCCCTCCAAATAATCCAAAAACTGTCTGACTCCCCAAAACCATGCTCTAGGTCAGTGTTCTCAGACTTTAACATAGGGACCTCATTAAAATGCAGATCAGATTCTGATTCAGTGGGTCTGGGGTGGAGCCTGAAATTCTGCAGTTCTAATGAGTTCCCAGATAATACCAATGCTGCTCGTCCTTGGCCCACACTCTGAGTAGCAAGGGTCTAGATATCTGAACTATAACCAGTCTGAGGCCAGAGAAGCCATGAGTTGGAATGGAAGCCATTTGGAATCAGGCCTCTAAAGCAGCCTTCTTGATACTGTAGCAAACTCCTGGTCCAGTAGGCATGAGACTGAGGTTTTGGCACGGTGCTGGAATCTGTAAGTGAAAAACAGTGTCTGAGGAGGATAGTGAGTGTTCCTAAATTCAATAGTTGTGTCAGCTGTTCTGAATTACAACTGTTTAGATGCCAGAAATTCCAGAAAAGAGACCCAAAGACATTGGCCTTGTTGGTTTTACCTCTAGTCAAACCTCAGTAATTAGTCTTCTGTAGTCACCTCACGCATACTCAGGGAGCAGACTTCTGGTCTCATATCCCCACCTAAAGTAAAACAAGCCCCCCTGCCACACTCAACTAAGTATCCATTCAACAAACAAGTATAGTTTATTCTTCTCTATTCTTTCCCTGTACCTTAAATACTCAGACGTCAAGTTATGGGAAATCTTTATTTTTAATCTTCATGCTTATTCTTTTAGTTTATTGTGGTAAGAACATTTAATATATCTACCCTCCTGACACCTTTTTAAGCACACAGTACATTATTGTTGACTATAAGTGCAATGTTTTTCAGCAGATCTCTAGAGCTTATTCATCTTACTTAACTGAAACTTTATGCCTAACTGGTTAGTAACTCTCCATTTATCTCTCCCCCAGCCTCTGGCAACCGCCATTTTGCTCTTTGATTCTATGAATTTGACTATTTTAGAGACCTCGTGTAAGTGGAATTATGCTATATTTGTCTTTCTGTGACTGGCTTATTTCATTTAGTATAATGTCCTCAAGGTTCATCTATGCTGTTGCATATTGCAGAATTTCCTTCTTTTATTAAGGCTAAATAGTATTCTGTTGTACGTATATACCATATTTTCTTTGTCTATTCATTTTAATGCATGATGTTTTTGCCATATGGTTCCTCCTGTGTTAGTATATTCCTTACATCTCTCCTGTGCTCCACGGCCTCCTACTATATCCCCTCCACCCATTTCGCCATCCCGAACTGTTCTGCCCACTTTTCACACTGATTTTTTCCTAAATTGCCTCCATTTTCCTCACTGCTTTAATACCTTCCCTCAATCATTCCTTTCCCATCTACCACGCAAATATTCCACGTCTAGTTAGGTCTCATCATTGTTCTTCCCAAGCACATCCTCCCCATTCCAGAATCCAAGCTTTGATTCGTTCTGTGCTTCCCATGCACAGTACTTTCCCTCTCCCAAGGAAAGGTTTTAGGAATAGCTAAGAGTAGCTATCATTTATTGAGTACTTACTCTATGCCTAACTCTGTGCTAAGCACTTAGCATAGATTATTATTTATTACAACAACCATATGAGCTAGATATTTTATAATTACCCCTATTTGATGTGAAGAAACTAAAGGTCAAACAATTTATCCCAGTCTGTCTCTAGACACATAGATTCTGCCTTTGTCTTTTCTTATGGATTCTCTCTCTCTCTCTCTCTCTCTCTCTCTCTCTCTCTCTCTCTCTTTAAATACCATCTCAATGCTTTCAAAGCACATAGGAAATTAATTAACTAGGCTTTGGTTTTTCAAAGTGCTTCTGGATTTGGATTTAATAAATATAGTATTTATTGTTTGCATGTTTGTTGCAGGGAAAAGGTGACTCTGAAGCTTTTGAAGGACTTTTAAGCCATTTTGTTCACATAAATTTAGTCATTTTCCCCACATACATTGTTTAGCCATTTTCTCTGCAGTCTTTATTACTGTTGATGTGCTCAGCAACCCCCTTTTTCCTGGATATTGTAAAGCTGAACCTCAGCTATGCCCTGTCACAAGCATTCCAATCCCAAATGAGAGGAATCAGAAAGACTGCCTGATGCAGTTGCATTTAGCAGAGTGAAACCCCTGGGCACACATCAGTGTCTCTGCAGCTCTAAGGAAGGAATTGGGACTCAATAGGGTTTGGGAGGAGAAGAGGTACTTTCCCTTTTATACTCACCATACTTCTATATGGTTTCATGTTTCTTTTTACAGTGAATGTTATTTATTACTTGTGTAAGATAAAGCAATACAATTGTTTATTTAAAAATAAATGACAACAGACAAAAGGGAAAGTTTAGAGACACTGCAAAAGAATCATAATCATCCAAAACTAGTTGTCTCCAGCAATAAACAAGTGATGCCATATGTTACCTATTAGAATGGCTAAAAATTTTTCAAGTCTGACAATGCTCATGGTTGGCAAGCCTAAGGAGAAAGAGGTGCCATCCTCCACTGTTGGAGGAAGGTTGGTACAGGTTCATCTATTAATAGTAAAAGCATTAAGCATCTATTTAAAATCAAGAGGTGGAGTTGTAGTGCCAATGTGCAATGATCTCATGATGTACTGTTAAGTGTAAAAAGCAAGAAAATGTATATATAGTCTGCTACCATTTGTTTCTTTTTTTTTTCCTGGAAGAATACACAAAAACTGTCAAAAGTAAAATTATATTTGGATAGAAGTACTTGAGTTCTGGAACTGGTAAGCTTTTTCTTTTTCTATTTTTTTTTTTTTAATTGGGGAAGGGGAACAGGACTTTATTGGGGAACAGTGAGTCAGTCTTAGTTGTGGAGGGCACAGCTCAGCTCCAGGTCCAGTTGCCATTGTTAGTTGCAGGGGGCACAGCCCACCATCCCTTGCGGGGCTTGAGGAGTTGAACCGGCAACCTTGTGGATGAAAGCCCACTGGCCCATGTGGGAATCGAACCGGCAACCTTTCGATTTAGGAGCATGGAGTTCTAACCGCCTGAGCCATGGAACCAGTAAGCTTTTAATTCTAAGTTTAATTGTAAGTACTTGACAGATATTTTGTCATTTGTGAGTATAGTTTCTAAATAAACACGAAAACACCATTCTAAAGTATCAGAGGGCGTTGACAGACTTGAGAAACTTGGTCATGGACTCCAAGTTAAAAAACTTTGTTTTAGGGGAAAGAATCTGCTCAAACATTCAGTGTTCCATTTCTTCAGTTTAGTTGCTCCTCAAGATCAAGGGCTCTGTAGGGATCCTGGTGGCAAGGTTTATATCCAGGAAAGTCACCCGTACGCAAACAGTCTTTAGCAAACAAGGACAATGTGAGTGTTAGAACATTAAGGGGTAGCTTTACCTAGCCAACTCTTGGTGTCTTTCCTCCTTATTTATTTATTTATTTGTTTGTTTATTTATTTATTTAATTTCATAGAACACAAAACATCTTTACTTCTTTTTAATTTCTTTTTTTAAATTTATTGGGGTGACAATTGTTAGTAAAGTTACATAGATTTCAGGTGTACAATTCTGTATTACATCATCTATAAATCCCATGGTGTGTTCACCACCCACAGTCAGTTCTCCTTCCATCACCATATATTTGATCCCCCTTACCCTCATCTCGCACCCCCCACCCCACCCTTAGTCTCTGGTAACCACTAAACTATTGTCTGTGTCTATGGGTTTGTGTTTCTCATTTGTTTGTCTTGTTCTTTTGTTGTTTTTGGTTTAGATACCACATATCAGTGAAATCATATGGTTCTCTGCTTTTTCTGTCTGACTTATTTCGCTTAACATTATAATCTCAAGATCCATCCATGTTGCCACAAATGTTCCTATATCATCTTTTCTTACTGTCAAATAGTATTCCATTGTGTATATATACCACAACTTCTTTATCCATTCATCTATCGAAGGACATGTAGGTTGTTTCCATGTCTTGGCCACCGTAAACAAAGCTGCAATGAACATTGGAGCACACGTGTCTTTATGTATAAATGTTTTCAGATTTTTTGGGTAGATACCCAGGATAGGGATTGCTGGGTCATATGGTAATTCTATTTGTAATTTTTTGAGGAAAAATTACACTGCCTTCGATAGCGGCTGCACCAGTTTGCATTCCCACCAACAATGTATGAGGGTTCCTTTTTTTCCACAGCCTCTCCAACACTTGTTACTATTTGTCTTGTTGATGATAGCCATTCTGACTGGGGTGAGGTGATATCTCATTGTGGTTTTGATTTGCATTTCTCTGATGATTAGTGATGTTGAGCATTTTTTCATATGTCTATTTGCCATTTGTATGTCCTCTTTGGAGAAATGTCTCTTCAGGTCCTCTGCCCATTTTTCAATTGGGTTGTTTGTTTTTTTGTTGTTGAGTTGCATGAGTTCCTTGTATATTTTGGATATTAGCCCCTTATCGGAGGCACTGTTTGCAAAAATCTTCTCCCATTCAGTTGGTTGCCTCTTTATTTTGTCGATGGTTTCTTTTGCTGTGCAGAAGCTTTTAAGTTTCATATAGTCCCATTTGTTTATTTTAGCTTTTACTTCCATTGCCTTTGGAGTCAAATTCATAAAATGCTCTTTGAACCCAAGGTCCATAAGTTTAGTACCTATGTTTTCTTCTATGCAGTTTATTGTGTCAGGTCTTATGCTTAAGTCTTTGATCCATTTTGAATTAATTTTGGTACATGGTGACAGATAGCAGTCCAGTTTCATTCTTTTGCACGTGGCTATCCAATTCTCCCAGCACCATTTATTGAAGAGGCTGTCTTTCCTCCTTTTCTCCATTGTATGTTTTTAGCTTCTTTGTCAAAAATTATCTGTCCATATTTATGTGGTTTTATTTCTGGGTTCTCAATTCTATTCCATTGGTCTATGTGTCTGTTTTTCTGCCAATACCATGCTGTTTTGATTATTGTAGCCCTGTAGTACAAGCTAAAGTCAGGGTGTGATACCTCCAGTATTGTTCTTTTTTCTTAAGATTGCTTTGGCTATTCGGGGTCTTTTGTGGTTCCAAACAAATCTGATGATTTTTTGTTCTATTTCTTTAAAAAATGCCATTGGGATTTTGATGGGGATTGCATTAAATCTGTATATTGCTTTGGGTAATATGGCCATTTTAACTATGTTGATTCTTCCAATCCATGAGCACGGAATGTCTTTCCATTTCTTTGTGTCTTCTTCAATTTCTTTTAAAAATGTCTTATCGTTTTCAGCATATAGGTCTTTCACATCCTTGGTTAAGTTTATTCCTAGGTATTTTATTCATTTGCTGCAATTGCAAAAGGAATTGTTTTTCGTATTTCTTTTTCTGAGATTTCATTGTTAGTATATAGGAAAGTAATGGACTTTTGTACGTTGATTTTGTAGTCAGCAGCTTTACTGTATTCGTTGATTGTTTCTAATAGCCTTTTGGTACAGTCTTTAGGGTTTTCTATATATAGCATCATGTCATCTGCAAAGAGTGATAATTGAACTTCTTCATTCCCAATTTGGATGCCTTTTATTTCTTTCTCTTGCCTGATTGCTCTGGCAAGGACCTCCAACACTATGTTGAAAAGCAGAGGTGATAGGGGACAGCCATGTCGTGTTCCTGAACGAACGTAGAGCAAAGGGCTTCAGTTTTTCACCATTAATTAAGAGATTAGCTGAGGGTTTGTCATATATGGTCTTTATTATGTTAAGGTATTTTCCTTCTATACCTATTTTTTAAGTGTTTTAATCATAAATGGATGTTGCATCTTGTCAAATGCTTTTTCTGCAATAATTGATATAATCATATGATTTTTGTCCTTTGTTTTGTTTTTGTGATATATCACATTGATGGATTTGTGGATGTTGAACCATCCTTGTGCCCTGGAGATGAACTCCACTTGGTCGTGATGAATAATCTTTTTAGTGCATTGTTGTATTCGATTTTCTAGAATTTTGTTTAAGATTTTTGCATCTGTATTCATCAGAAATATTGGTCTGTAGTTTTCTTTTTTTGTGTTGTCCTTACCAGGTTTTGGTATCAGGGTAACGTTGGCCTCATAAAATGAGTTAGGGAGTACTGTCTCTTCTTCAATTTTTTAGAAGAGTTTGAGCAGGATTGGTATTAGATCCTCTTTGAAGGTTTGGTAGAATTTACAAGTGAGGCCATCTGGTCCCCAACTTTTGCTTTTGTGAAGGTTTTGGATGACTGATTCAATTTCGTTACTGGTGATTGGACTATTTAGTTTTTCCAGTTCTTCATGGTTCAGCCTAGGAAGGCTATATGTTTCTAAGAACTTGTCCATTTCTTCTAGGTTATTGAATTTGGTGGCATATATTCCTTCATAGTATTCTTGGATGATCCTTTGTATTTCTGTGGTGTCCGTGATAACTTCCCCGTTTTTATTTCTGATTTTGTTAATCAGTGTCTTCTCTCTTTTTATCTTAGTGAGTCTAGCCAAGGGTTTGTCAATTTTATTAATCTTTTCAAAGAACCAGATCTTTGTCACATTAATTTTTTCTATTGCCTTTTTGTTCTCTATTTCATTTAGTTCTGCTCTGATTTTTGTTATTTCCTTTCTTCTGCTGACCTTGGGTTTCACTTGTTCTTTTTCTAGTTCTTTAAGGTGTAACATGAGGTTATTTATTTGGGCTTTTCCTTGTTTCTTGAGATAGGCCTGTAATGATATAAATTTCCCTCTTAAAACTGCTTTCTCTGCATCCCAAAATTTTGGTAGGATGTATTTTCATTGTCATTTGTTTCTATGTATCTTTTGATCTCTCCTCTAATTTCTTCTTTGACCCTGTCGTTCTTTAAAAGTATGTTGTTTAATCTCCATGTATTAGTGGTTTTTCCTGCATTTTTTATGCTGTTGGTGTCCATTTTCAAAAGCCTGTGATCAGAGAATATGCTTGGTATGATTTCAATCTTCTTAAATTTAATAAGGCTAGTTTTATGTCCCAATATATGATCTATCCTTGAGAATGTTCCATGTACACTAGAAAAAAATGTGTAGTCTGATGTTTTAGGATGAAGTGCTCTATAAATCTCAATGATGTCCATTTCATCTAATATGTCATTTAGGGCTGCTAATTGATTATTTATTTTCTGTTTGTTCTACCCATAGCTGTCATTGATGTATTTAGGCGCCCTAGTATAATTGTGTTTTTGTCAATTTCTCCCTTTAGTTCTGTTAGGTGTTGCTTGGTATATTTCGGTGCTCTGTGATTGGGGGCATAAATATTGATGATTGTTATGTCTTCTTGTTGTATAGTCTCCTTTACCATTACTAAATGTCCATCTTTGTCTCTTGTTACCTTTTTCACCCTGTAGTCTGTTTCATCTGATATCAGTATGGCTACACCTGATTTTCTCTGGGTACCATTTGCTTGGAGTGTCAATTTCCACCCTTTCACTTTGAGTCTATGCTTGTCCTTGTAGCTGAGATGTGTCTCTTGGAGACAGCATATGGTTGGGTTTAGTTTTTTGATCCAATCTGCTACTCTGTGCCTTTTTATTGGTGAGTTCAGTCCATTTACATTTAGGGTGATTATTGATATGTGTGGATTTCCTGTCATTCTATCTTTAGTTTTCTGGTAAGGCTGTGTCTCCATTGTTTCTTTGCCTTCTTGTTGTTGTCTATTATTTCTGTGTGGTGGTATTCTATGATGTTTCACTCTGTTTCTTCTTTTATTACAGTATATATTTCAGTTCTGGATTTTTTTTGAGTGGTTACCCTTAAGTTTATGTAAAAGAAAGTTTGATATTTAGAGTATTCCATTTTCTTTAGGTTGCCTACTTTCTCCATTCCCATATTCCGGTTCAGGCCTTTACTCTCCCCCGTTTTATGTTTTAGTTGCCACAAATTGTCCCTGTTGATGGTGGTCGAATAGCCTCCTTTAGTGTTTCTTGTAGTGCTGGTCGTGTATTAGAAAATTCCCTCAGCTTTTGTATGTCTGGAAAGATCTTTATTCCTCCTTCATATCTAAAGGATATCTTTGCTGGGTATGTTATTCTTGGCTCATAATTTCTCTCTTTCAATAGTTTGAATATTTGGTTCCATTCCCTCCTGGCTTGTAGAGTTTCTGCTGAAAAATCTGATGATAATCTAATGGGCTTTCCTTTGTAGGTTACCATCTTCTTTTCCCTGGCTGCCTTGAGGATTCTTTCTTTGTCGTTGATTTTAGACAGCTTCAATACAATGTGCCTTGGAGAAGGCCTGTTGGGATTAAGGTAATTAGGTGTTCTATTTGCATCTTGGATTCGAGGATCCAGTTCTGTCCACAAGTTTGGGAAGTTCTCATCGACAATTTGTTTGAATATATTCTCTGTTGCCTTCACTCTTTCTTCTCCTTCTGGTGTGCCCATTATTCTTATATTGCTCTTTCTGATGGAGTCAGAAAGTTGTTGTAGAATTATTTCATTTCTTTTAAGTCTCAAGTCTCTTTCTTCTTCCATCTGTGTCATTTCCAGGTTTCTATCTTCGATGTCACTGATTCTTTCCTCTATCTGGTCAACTCTACTACCTAAGCTGGTTATTTCATTCTTAATTTCTTCTATTGCATTCTTAATCTCCAGAAATTCTATTTGGTTCTTTTTCAAAATTTCCATCTCTTTCGTGAAATGCTCATGTTGTTCTTTGATTGTGTTTCTGAGTTCATTAAACTGTCTTTCTGTGTTTTCTCGCATCTCGTTGAGTTTTTTCAGAACTGCAATCTTGAATTCTCTGTCATTTAAGTCACATATTTCCATATCTTTAAGTTCATTTTCTGGAGACTTTTCCCTTTCTTTCTGAGCTGTCTTGTTGCCTTGGTTCTTCATGGCAATTAACGATTTATTATTTCTTGTCCTAGACATCTACAGGAGTGGGTTCTGCAACAGGTTGAAAGGAAGAGGTCTTTCTTTTGTTTTCCAGTACGTGTTTGTAGAATGTTCTATTTTCTGTCCGACTGCAGCCTTTTTTTCTCTCTAACACTGCAGTGTTATGTTTTCTCTGCACTCTGTGAGCTTCTCACACAATGGGGGGATTCCCTGTAATGTGGGCTTCTCCTCTGTTAATAGTTCGCCTGGGTCATAGGGCACCACGTCCCGGTGGGCATGCGGAGAGCTTTTGAAGTTCCAAAGTTCCTCCTGCACCAGATTCAGAGCCTGTGTGTTTCAGCAGTTCTGTTTTCTCCTGCAGGGATCCGCCCAGATAGGTGGGGCCAGGGGTGGGTTGAGTTGTGAGAGGTGGCCCAGAGCAATGGTGGCGACCACCACCACAGTCGGTCCTGCTTCCACAGCTCTGTCCCCTTTGCTGGAACTAGTTGGGCTGTGAATCTGTGTCTGTGGACCACAGTTCTCAGAACTGCAAATATTCTGTTGTTTTCCTCTGACACTGCTACTGTTCCACTTCTGGCACCAGGCAGTTGGGGGCGGGGCGAGCTCTGGTAGGGTAGGGAGGGGGCGGCTATTCTCAGTGCCTAAGGCTTCCGTTTTCTGTGGCAGTGAGGGCTTAAACTACGGTTTTCAGCCTTCTTCCCTCCGTCTTTTCTCTGAGGTCTCTGCCATGAGTGTTGGGTTAAGCCGTGTTATATGCTGTCCCCTCAGCCCTGTGGGCCATAAACGGAATCCTAGCAGTCTGAGTTCTTCCCTCTCCTGCAGCTGGGGCAGTTCCGGGATGCAGCGAGCTCGGAGCACTGAGCTAGGTCTGCGTCCTGCACCCACGTGGCTCCGTCTCCGCACTTCTCCCTTCTCTCCTCCCCTGCTCGCACAATTTGCCCACCTTTAGGTTAATTCAGTAGTGAGACTCTTCGTCTTGCCTGTCTGCTGTGCAGGGAGTCCTTTGTGGAGTTACAGTTTTTCAGTTTGTTGTAAATTCCAGGAGAGATTTCCAGAGGCTCACCTCACACCGCCATTTTGATGACCCATCTATTTTTTTTAATTAAAGTTTATTGGGGTGACAGTTGTTAGTAAAGTTACATAGGTTTCAAGTGTACAATTTTGTAATACATCATCTATATATCATGTTGTGACAAAACACCTTTATTACATGAAATAAGGTAGAAGGGAGAAGGATTTATGTGCCTTTCCGTGCCTAGATTTTCCTGAGATAGACCTCCAGCTCCTTGCCCTCTAGCACATAGCCATCTGCTCCATCCCGTTGACCTGGTCTTGAAGCGATGCACGCAGGAAACGTGGCCTGCTAGAACTGTTCCTCTAGAAGACCACTGATTTTAGCATTCCTTTTCCTTTCATCATATTTCTTCTGAATATTCTTTGATCGTTTTTTGTTTAAAATCTCTTTCTCCTCAGGAGTCAGCTTGGCGCCTTCTTGCGGCCCAGGGGCAGTGCACAGTGGAACTCTGTACCACTATGGGTAGGGTGTGCTGTCAATGAGCACCACGCAGTTCTTTACTAGGGTGCTGGTACAGACCAGCTTGTTGTTGGGTGCGTTGTAGACCACATCAATAATCCCTGTTTTGTGTGTACAACACTTGGAGCCTTGGGAGAAGTTCCCCACACCTAGCCTCAATGCAGGTACTTCTTGTTGCCTCCCTGCACATGGACTGTGTGTATGCTGCGGGGACCAATCTTAGTGTTGGCAGCAGTGCGTGCCAGCACATATTTTCACTTATTGTGATAGGACTTTCTCTTGTCCCCAGTTTTGTGGCACTTGTGCCAATTGTCCTGAGATGTCCGTGGCTCAGCTCCAGTTGGAAAGAGCGGTTTCTTTCTTTTTAAAAACTTTTAATTTCTTAATTATTATGGATTCACAAGAAGCTGTAAAATTAGCATGGTGAAGTCTTGCGTCCCCTTACCCAGTTTCCCCTAATGGTGACAGCTTACATAATTAAAGCGCATATCAAAAGTAGGAAATGAATTGGCTCATTATTTTACCAGTTTTTGTATTACTCATTTTTTTACTATGACTTTGTGTTTAATTCTATTACATTTTATCACATGTGTAGCTGGATATAACCCTCTCCACGATTAAGAGACAGAAGTGGTCTGTCACACAAAGAAACTCTCTATGGTGCCATTTTATAATTACAAACTCCCTTTCTTTATTATCATTTTGTCATTTTGAGAATGTTATATGAATGGAATCACAGAGTATGTACCCTTTTGAGATTAGCTTTCTTTCACTCGGCTTAAGTCCCTGGGGATCCATTCTTCTTGTTTCCCGCACCAGTAATTTGTTTCTCTTTATTGCTGATTAGTAATTCATTGTATGGATGTATTACAATTTGTTTAATCATTTCACCCATTGAAGGATGTTGAATTGTTTCTGGTTTTTGGCTGTGACACATAAAGCTCTTATGAATATTCATATGCAGGGTTCATTTGTGTGTGTGAACATAAGCTTACATTTCTCTAGGATAAATACCCTGGAGTGCAATTGCTAGGTCCCAAGGTAAGAAATGTCAGACTGCTTTCCAGAGTACCAGTTTTCATTCCCACCAGAAATGTGTGAGAATTCTAACTGCATCATATCCTGGTCAGCACTTAGTATTGCCAGTATATTTCATGTTAGTCATTCTAATAGATGTGTAATGATATTTCATTATGATTTTAACTTGCACTTCACTAATGGCTAGCGATGTTCACTATCCATGTGTTTTATAGATCCATATCATCTTCTTTGGGATCCATATTATCTTCTTTGGTCAAGTGTCTGTTAAGTCTTTTGCCAGTTTTCAATTCAGATTAATTTTTTTCCCCTTTCTTCCACTTCCCTCCCACACTCCTGTTCAAGCCATTGTTTCTTAGTCCAGTTGTGTAGGACACAGCTCCGTGGCCCACGCTGGTATTATGAGCCTTGCGCTCCCTCCCCTTCCCCTGCTGAGGCAGTCGGTTGCCAGCTGACAGCAGCTCAGGACAGCTCTCACCAGCTGCTGGCCACTCACGCTGGCCACTGGTCATTCATGGAGAAACACAGCAGCCCACAGCAGCCCAAGCAGCCCACTGCAGCTCATGCCAACCTCCGGCAGCTGACAGCAGTCCAGTTCCAGGGAGAGCTGTTGTTCACAATCTTAGCTGTAGAGGGCGCAGCTCACTGACCCATGTGAAAATCAAATCGGCTACCTCGGAATTAGGAGCACAGCGCTCCAACCACCCGAGCCACCACCGGGCCGGCCCTAATTATTTTCTTAATGTTGAATTTAGAGCATTCTTTGTATATTCTGTATTTGAGTCCTTTGTTGGATCTGGGATTTGCAAATATTTTCTCATGGCTTGTCTTGTCATCCTCTTAACAAGGTTTTTCCACGGAGCAAAAGTTTTTAATTTAAAGAAGTTCAATTTATCTATTTTTTAATGGATTAACTTTTGATGTCATATTTAAGAACTCTTCCTCTAACCCAAGGTCACAACGATTTTCTCCTGTGTTCTCTGCAAAAGGTTTTATACTTTTACATTATATATTTAAATCTATGGTCCATTTTGATTTTATCTTTGTTTAAAGTGTGAGGAAGGCTTCTTATAGGATATAGGGAGTTTCATGGAACACAAGGTCAGTAAGTATGGCCATGTTTCAGAAGAGACCTAAGCCATAAACTGGAAAGTCATCAGAAATCAAGATAGTTCTCTGTTTCCTTTAATCTCCCTCTCAGTCCATGTGGTCTTCTGTCTTTCCATATCCACTTCAGTCTTCACTTTGCAATCCTGAATTATCTGTTTTTCCATAACTTGACTATATAGAGCTCCCCCACAGCTACTAGGTTTACAAGACCTAAGTTTAAGTGACCAGCAGTGACTGATTAGCATCTCTGAATTCCAATCCACTATTCCCAGGATGGAATCTGGTCATCCCAGCTTGGACCAGGGATCCTGTATGGTTCAATCAATTTGGCTGCCAGGATCCTACCCTTATGAGTGGAAGGGATTCAGTTGTCAGAGAAAGGGGATTGTGGGTTTGTAAGACTCCTCAAAGCAGATCAAGTATGAGAAAGCGTTGAAATACTATAAATAGTGGAGGATCCCAATAACGGCCATCCATTGTTCTGTCTGTCCACTACCTCTTCTATCTTTTTTCTGGGAATTGGTTCCATTCTTTGGGCCATAAGAATGATGAGCACATGATACAAGCTGGATTTATCATAGTATCTCATCCCCTGGCCAAGCTCACTATGCTCAGTCCTGCCATTTAGCATCTTTCTGTGACCCCCTTCCCCATCTGCCCATTCAACCTCTCCCATCCTTTTAGGCTTTACCTTGGGCTTTAGTGGTATTTATATTCTGTCCTGCACATTTGCAAGGATTTCATGTTCTATGCTGACTTTAAGTCTCATGTCACTAATGCTATCCACAGGGAAGTGTTCTGGGAGTCATCTGAGTCACCAGAAGGGGATGTAAACCTGTCCCAGAAGTCCTCCAGCTGACCTCCCTTTATCCTTCACTGGCCAGAACTGGAGCCAATCACTGGTGAAGGGGAACAGCGTTGCTGTAATTGTCATAAACTAATCATGGCTCATCTCCTAGTAGTGCTGGCCCACCTTCCTTGAGATCAAGAGATCTCTGTTGGACACTTGATCAATGTTGGGGTTCTGTCAGCAAAAAGATAGGAGAATGTCTGCTCAAAGTGTCTGCCACAGCCTGTGAGCTCACAGAGGATAGGCTTCTTGTGGTTTACTTTGTCTGGTCCTGGCTTCCTTCACCTTGCAGGCCATCTCATCCAGTCCTTCATTTTCTTTCCCTCTGTTCTCCTGCTGTTGCATGGCATTGGGCCAATTTGTGGTTTCTAGCCCATTTCCCAGCAGGGGAACAGTTCTGGTGAAAGGGCAAGAATGTGTCAAAGAAGGATAAGTGATTAGTTTCAAGTCACTTTTTGTATGATCTGCCTTCCTTCTTTCAGGCAGCACTAGGTTGGAAATATCTAACATATGAGGCTACGTAGAATAGTGGTAGGATCTAGGCTCCAGAGGCAGATTTCCTGTATTCAAACTCCAGTGTCAATGGTAAATAGTTGTGGTAACTTAGGACAAGTAATTTAAACATTCTGTGCCTCAGTCTATCAGTTTTAATAAGGATAATAATAATATGCATGTACCTCATACGGTTGTTGTGAATATTGAAAAGTCTCAGTTTTCAGTGATAGGTGCAGAAGATTGGGGGAAAACTACAAAATCCATATGGTAGCTTCCAAACTGGGCTGAAAACATATTTTTTAGTGTGAAATGGATATGTTGCAGATTGTCTGCTTTCTGTAGTTGTGGCTTTTTCCCCCCTGACTGCTGACGTGGACAACCATGATGTTCAGTTCACAATAATGGATCATTTGTTGTCGTGTCACTCCAAATGATGCCATTTCAGTGTGCAACTTAAGTGCATTGTAATTGTGAGCATGAACAGTCTTTGAGTTTGCCTGTGCATCAACTGTTGTAATTTATATTGAAATAGTGCTAGTTTAACCTTTAACATTGTGAATATTGTCATCATGTGTCTTAATCAGCTAGGGCTGCTACAACAAAATAGCACAGACTGGTGGCTTAAACAACAGAAATTTATTTTCCCACAGTTCTGGAGGCTGGGACGTGAGATCAAGGTGTGGGTAGGTTTGGTTTCTTCTGAGGCCTCTCTCCTTGGTTTGTAGATGCCACCTTCTCACTGTGTCCTCACATGGTTTTTCCTCTCTGTGTGTGTGTGCTCCTGGTGTCTCCCTGTGTGTCTAAATATCCTCTTATACGGATGCAGATTGGATCAGGGCTCACCCTAACACCTTCATTTTAACTTAATCACCTCTTTAATGTCCCTACCTCCAAATAGTCATATTCTGGGGTACTGGGGTTAGGGCTTCAACATATGAATTTTAGAGGGATACAATTCAGCCCGTAGTACCATGTTTTGTGAGAATACAATAATGAAAATGAGAACCATTACAATACTGATGCCAGAATCACTGAAAAAGAAGGCTAAACTACTGTGTTACTTTAACGACAGTTGAAGACCACATACAACTGGATTAGGGAGGTAAACAACCCAAACTACTATACAATATAGAGAAAATAATTTGGGATTAGGTATGGTGGAGAAGGACATGTGAAAGTACATATGGGACTGAATCTCAAAGTCCAGGATGAGACCAGCAAGTACTTCTAAATCAATCAAAAGTCTCCCCCACAGATGCCAATACTCTGCTGAAAATAAACGGCCACTGAATTATCTTGGGCATACCACACAAATGAACATGCATTATTGTGTTATTCCCTTGATTATGCTGTGAAACTAAGTACATTTCCTGATTCAGAGGTTGCAATTCAAATGTCCTGTGGGTGAACAAAAGGGGGCAACTTTGATAACAGATACATTGGTCTCTCACAGCATAGATCTTACCAATGATTTGCTTTCTACAGCGTACCAAGTAAGGTGTCTGATCACAGCAAGAAAAACAATGTCCCCCTAGCTATTAGATACTTAGATTTATAAAAAAAAATTGGACTTTCATATTGTCTTCTTGATTTCTATGAAGATATTAATGAAATCACAGAAAACATGAGACAATACAAACTAGATTTTGGTCATCTATCTGAATATTCAGCAGACAGTACAAATGTAAATTCTGAAAATTCATCCAGGCTATAAGCTTCTTACTAAAGAAAATGAAAGGGTCTTAGCTGTTAAATGTCCTGTACACCGTGGACACAACACTGCTTAAAGGGAGTGCATTTTGTTTACCTGTGAAATTAAAGTTTTCATAATGAAAGTTTTGGGTCATTTTCAATATCTTCACAACAGGCAGAAGCTCATAATGAGATTTTTTTTTGCTTTATAGAAATGAAAGGAGATTGCCTCCTGAGACATGTGCCTGCAAGATGCCTATCATGTTGTTGGCCATAGAAAAAATGTGAAAATGTCAGCCTGTAGGAAAAGAAGGAAATCCTTTTCTAATTTGGAAATACACTGAGAATATGAATGGAGAAAAGCATTATAGTAAAAAAGAAGTTTATCTGCTGTTTCTCCAATCTTTGAAGAGGTCTATGAAGCCTAAGAAAAGATTAATTGACTGAATCTGAGCTGTTTGTTGTTATGTGTACATTGCAACAAAAATTCATATGGCAAAAAATAACTTATTTTTTTGAAAGAAGACTGCTTCAGAACTTCAAAAAATGTTGCCAGGAAAAGGCAGCCACATTAAACAGACTTTCTCAATTTCTTTAATAAAACTGTAAATTATTTAGAATCCAAGTTCAATTTCGTAAGTTCAAATCACCTCGTGCTTTGAACCATTTTTTTTTTCCTGAGAGAGATTTAACTTAAAACATGTAATTTGCTTCAGAGTATTTAAAAATGATAGGCATGTGATCTAACTACATGACCTAACACGGACAGTCTGTATATGAATTTAAAGATGCAGAACACGTTGTTAACGAATAGCTGGCTTACCAAATTAAATGTCCTTATGCTCCAGAAGTCTTTTTTTTTTTTTTTTAAAGATTTTATTGGGGAAGGGGAACAGGACTTTATTGGGGAACAGTGTGCACTTCCAGGACTTTTCTCCAAGTTAAGTTGTTGTCCTTTCAGGATTAGTCGTGGAGGGCGCAGCTCAGCTCCAGGTTCAGTTGCCGTTGCTAGTTCCAGGGGGCACAGCCCACCATCCCTTGCGGGAGTCGAACCGGCAACCTTGTGGTTGAGAGGACGCGCTCCAACCAACTGAGCCATCCGGGAGCTCAGCGGCAGCTCAGCTCAAGGTGCCGTGTTCAATTTTAGTTGCAGGGGGAGCTGCCCACCATTCCTTGCGGGAGTCGAGGAATTGAACTGGCAACCTTGTGGTTGAGAGCCCGCGCTCCAACCAACAACTGAGCCATCCAGGAGGCAGCTCAGCTCAAGGTGTCGTGTTCAATCTTAGTTGCAGGGGGCAGAGCCCACCATCCCTTGCGGGACTTGAGGGATTGAACTATTGAACTGGCAACCTTGTGGTTGAGAGCCCACTGGCCCATGTGGGAATTGAACCGGCAGCCTTCGGAGTTAGGAGCACGGAGCTCTAACCTCCTGAGCCACCGGGCCAGCCCTCCAGAAGTCTTAATTCACTTTGATCTAGGGTGTGAGGGTGGAGGGTGAAGTGTACATTGAAATGTGGCTGGCTGGTAATCTCAGGAGGCAAGTTTATACCTCTGTGTAGGGAGAATCCTAGTTGTGAGGGGGAAATCACGAGCTGGGAGTCAATACTTATAGCCTTGGTTTCTGCTACTCTCCATATGAACTAATCTCTGAACTTTTGGTGACTCCATTCTTCTATTAGTCAAAGGCAGATCCCTATGGGGCTAGGGTGACAAGGTCACTACTCTCCATTGCTCTTGATTTCTTCCTTCTAAATATTATTTCTTCTGCTTTGGGATCAGTAGATATTTATTCAAGTTTGGAGTGGGGTGAGAGTTTCTTCACTCCTTAGAAATCAAAGTTCTCATTGTACAAGTGATATCGGTGATGGTGGATCTGCAGGCAGTTTCTGAGTGTGGTCCGGGATCATGTCTTGTGAAGCCAAAGAATGGAAACACGGACCAGGGAGAGGCAAAAAGTTTTAAAAACAGGATAGTTTATTAGAGGCAGGAGAAGAGGTTGCAGCTCCTGAGCAAGCGGGAGGGGGTCCCGAATGGGGGTGCCCCGTGACTGAGGCAAAAGCTCTTACTTTTATACCTTCCCTTGCCTGCTTGGGGAAGGGGAGCTGTTTGGAGAAGGGAACTGGCGCCTTCTAATGAAATTCGTCTGCCATGTTTGTTCTGCTTGCCCATCCTAAAGGAATTAGCAAAGTAACCCACTCTTTATCTATCAGATCTGCTCCATTTGTCAGGCCAAAAGGAATTTTATGATTAACCTCCAGGCCTTGTTACATTATGTCCTGGAGCAAAGGAGTGATTTCAAAACCTGAAGTTTTAGGATATGGCTGTCTTTTTTTTTATTCCACCAGGGACCTCTCTGTCTACCTAGGGACATGCTAACTCTCCTGTATCACAAGGGGCCAAATGTTTGTGTTTGTCTGTAATGGGTGGGAGGGGTTGAGGTGGCTGGAGTTTGTGATGAATGAGGACCTAGTTTCTTTTTTTCTGAGTACTCAGGCTAGCTAACAGGAGAATAAGTTAGTTTCCTGGGTTCTGCCTACAGGAGGGAAATAAATTCCAGCTTTAGAGGAAACGCACAACCCATGGCTCTGGGTCCAAGCAGGAAGTCATTCCCGGCTGACAGTTCTTCCCTCCAGGCTGTTGTACTTTGATTCCATAAAAGGGGGCAAATAGAATACCTTTGATATCCTGCAGCCCAGGAATTGTCTTTCCTCAGCTCTGTGTTGCAGACTGAAGTGGAGAGGGCACTGGCAGGGAAGTCAGGAGACTGAGCTTTTCACACAGTCTGCACGTATCCCCTCTCTACCTTTTTCTCTGCCTTGCTAAGAGATATATCTGCAAAATGGGGCTAATACATATTTCACTGGGTTTTCAAGAGGATTAATTTTTAGTGTAAGTGAGGTACCCACCCACCAGTTGCTCAATGCCTGTTGATTCAATGAGAATCAACAGAACCTGGACCAGGCCCTTGAAAACCAAGATGCTTGCCTTCCTTTCTGTCCACAATGAAAATAACAGTAAGCACTTATCACTATCATCCTGAAAAATTGAAATAGCCAGTTGTTTACCAGCAAAATGAATTAATTTGGGGATAGCAGAGAATTGCAACTTGGGACAAGCAAGCTATGCCAAAGAGGAGGAGGATTCTCCTATAGAGAAAACGGGGGAGTTGGAAGGGGCTGTTCTAAACAAAATGTCCATTGGAGGAAAGTGGGTGTTCCCAGTGTGGCTTCCCATTGGCTGAGTCATGGTGGCTCCTCATTGGCTGGGTCTGTTGCTAGGCAAGTTTCTTCCAATTGAAGTGCGTGAATACCAAAGAATGGTAGTGCACAGGGCTCTTTCTCCGGGGATCCCAGCTCCCCTCACCTGAAAAATGGTCATTGCATAACAGACAGAGTTGGTGGCAGAGACAACCAGCAGTGCCAAAATGGCTTTGGTCGCTGTGGTGAACCGTAAGGAGTTGCACAACTTTGCACCCCCTCCCCCCAACCTCAGAGTTACCTCTTCCTGACCCTTGGCAGTGTCCAGCCTGCAGGCAGATGAGTCTGCTCTGGGACCCATAATACTGCTGGCAGCCAGCCAGAGGCCATTAGGGGGAAGCAGGGGAACCCTGGCCAGGAGGAGGGTTGGGGGGAGGATAAAGATTGACAGGGGCCCCAGGGTTGCCTAGCAACCCTTAGACCTAACAGCCCTGAGAAGTGTTTGTTATCTGCTTTGCCCTATTACCCACAGAGAAGTAGATAGGGAAAATATAGGTGGATGGAGGTACAGGACTGGTGACAAAGAGTCTCTCCTTGACTAATCTTTAGTCAGGCTCTTCTTAACTATCTTCTCAACTAGGCCCTGACTTTTGAGCTTCTGCATTTCTCTCAGCATTGTCCAATTTTAGCAAGAGTTCTGCTAAGTCCTTCTAGCCAGAATCCCCCACCCTCAGTATCTGATAACTCATGATATCCCCCACCCCCAGGGGATGTCTGATCACCCTGGCCTGCCTTCAGGAAGAAACCTGTTAAGTCAGTTTAGCCAGAATCCCCCTTTACCCCTGGTATTTTCTCTTAGTAATTTCCCATCCATCAACAGCCTAATTCTGTTTCTTGGCTACAAATTCCCAATTTTCCTTGTATTTCAAGTTGAGCCCGATCTCTCTCCCCTGCTATAAAACTCTACTGTAGTAGTCCACCTGAATAAAGTCTGCCTTACTGACTTTAACAAGTGTCATGAATAATTTTTTTATTTAAAACTGGCATGATTATTCCAAGATAGGGAGCTGAAATTACCAAGCACAGAATGAGGCTTTCCTCAGAAAAAGCACCATTTAATACAGTTTGTATATGGTCAAATGATTTTTAACAACTATTTACAGTAGCATTGCTAACCAGCCAGCTAAATATAGCCAGAGCTCCTTGGCTTGAGAAGCCCTCCATGGGCTGTCAGACTTCTTAAAAGTCCAGAAGCCAGGCTGGGTCTTTTCTCCACATGTCTAGTTGTTTCTGCTTGAGGCTCTTTCCTGCCTTATTACACCATCATATTGACTGCAAGGTCTGCCTTGTGCACTTTCCTACCAGACATGGTTCTCAGCCAAGTTATGGGAAAAAGAATAAGGGACTTGTGTCTAGAATATACATAGAACTCTAACAACTTGATGATAAAAAGATAAATAACCCACTTGAAATATGGGCAAAGAATTTGAATATAAATCTCTAAATGAGATATACAAATGGCCAAAAATCAAATGAAAACATGCTCGGACATTATTAATCATCAAGGAAATGCTGTAAATCAAAATCACAATGAGCTACTGCTTCACATCTACTAGAATGGCTAGAACCCTGGATGACTGCAGTCCCACTAGTAGTAGAGGAGATCCTACATCAAAAGAGCTGCCTTGTGAGTTAACAAGCTTCATACCACAAGGGGTGCTTAAGGAGAGCATGGAGATCTACTATTGGGATTCTGTAGACACCATTCCTGTCTAAGATTCCATCGCATACTGTATAAGCATGGTCAACCCACTTACCATCACTAAATTTCAATTTATTCATCTGTAAAATGGGTGTATGCATGCACAACACACCGCTCAAATTTTCTACCAGAGCTTAATTCAGAGAGTCCCTACTTTAAACAAACCTACAATAAGGAATTCTGGATTTTCAAGCCAATAACCTTTAAAAGGTTTAGGAAGAATATGGATTTTAATAAGGAATAGTCTATAATAAATAACATAGTATTAGATTATAACCCAAAGTATAAAATACATGAGTCCATACTGATATAAATAAATGATTGAACAAATACACAAATAAATAGGGGAGAAGGAAAAAAATCTACCTTACGTAATGATTCCAAATAATGTATGTAGATATTCCTTTACTCCAGGAAGTAGAGCTTAATCCCCTCCCCCTCAAATGTGGGATGGACTTAATAACTTACTTCTAAGCAATATGTGTATATACTAGAAATGTGTATAAAAATGGAAACACGGTAACTTTACGATGGAGAAACCTGGCAGACACTACCTTAGGCAGGTGATGAAGATTAACATCAACAGTGATATTGTGTACCCCTGTTACCGTGTGATGAGAAGGGGACTTCACCTGTGTGGTATTCTTTCCCCAAACCTATAAATCCTAGTCTAGTTATGAGAAAAACACCAGACAAACCCAAATTGAGGGACATTCTACAAAATATCTGGCCAGTCCTCTTAAAAACTGTCAAAGTCATGAGAACCTAGAAAAGACAGACAACTACAGAGCAGAGGAGACTAAGGAGACTCAATGACTAAATGCAATGTGGTATCCTGGAACTGAAAAAGAACATTAGTGGAAAAACTCGTGTAATACTAATAAAGTCTGTATTTGAGCTTACACCAGTGTACCAACGTTGATTTCTTAATTTTGACAAAAGGACCATGGTTATACAACACATTAACATAAGGGGAAACTACGGATACAGTAAAGTTGCCAGCTATAAAATCAACGTACAAAAGTCCATTGCATTCCTATATACTAACAATGAAATCTCAGAAAAAGAAATAAAGAAAACTATTCCTTTTGCAATTGCAGCAAAAAGAATAAAATACCCAGGAATAAAATTAACCAAGGATGTGAAGGACCTATATGCTGAAAACTACAAGTCATTTTTAAAAGAAATTGAAGAAGACACAAAGAAATGGAAAGACATTCCGTGCTCATGGATTGGAAGAATCAACATAGTTAAAATGGCCATATTACCCAAAGCAATATACAGATTTAATGCAATCCCCATCAAAATCCCAATGGCAATTTTTAAAGAAATAGAACAAAAAATCATCAGATTTGTTTGGAACCACAAAAAACCCTGGATAGCCAAAGCAATCTTAAGAAAAAAGAACAATAATGGGGGTATCACACTTCCTGACTTTGGCTTGTACTACAGGGCAACAACAATCAAAACAGCATGGTATTGGCAGAAAAACAGACACATAGACCAATGGAATAGAATTGAGAACCCAGAAATAAAACCACATAAATATGGACAGATAATTTTTGACAAAGAAGCAAAAAACATACAATGGAGAAAAGACAGCCTCTTCAATAAACGGTGCTGGGAGAATTGGAAAGCCACATACAAAAGAATGAAACCGGACTGCTATCTGTCACCACGTACCAAAATTAATTCAAAGTGAATCAAAGACTTAAGCATAAGACCTGAAACAATAAACTGCATATAAGAAAACATAGGTACTAAACTTATGGACCTTGGGTTCAAAGAGCATTTTATGAATTTGACTCCAAAGGCAAGGGAAGTAAACGCTAAAATAAATGAATGGGACTATATGAAACTTAAAAGCTTCTGCACAGCAAAAGAAACCATCGACAAAATAAAGAGGCAACCAACTGAATGGGAGAAGATTTTTGCAAACAGTGCCTCCGATAAGGGGTTAATATCCAAAATATACAAGGAATTCCTGCAACTCAACAATAGAAAAACAAACAACCCAACTGAAAAATGGGCAGAGGACCTGAAGAGACATTTCTCCAAAGAGGACATACAAATGGCAAATAGACATATGAAAAAATGCTCAACATCACTAATCATCAGAGAAATGCAAATAAAATCCACAATGAGATATCACCTCACCCCAGTCAGAATGGCTGTCATCAACAAGACAAATAGTAACCAGTGTTGGAGAGGCTGTGGAGAAAAAGGAACCCTCATACGCTGTTGGTGGGAATGCAGACTGGTGCAGCCACTATGGAAGGCAGTGTGGAGGTTCCTCAAAAACATT
This sequence comes from Rhinolophus sinicus, assembly GCF_036562045.2. Classification (NCBI taxonomy): domain Eukaryota; kingdom Metazoa; phylum Chordata; class Mammalia; order Chiroptera; family Rhinolophidae; genus Rhinolophus; species Rhinolophus sinicus. The sequence goes on from NC_133768.1 coordinate 40,427,429, forward strand.
ATGAATAGAATTACCATATGACCCAGCAATCCCTCTCCTGGGTATCTACCCCAAAAAATCTGAAAGCATTTATCTATAAAGACACGTGTGCTCCATTGTTCATTGTAGCTTTATTTACGGTGGCCAAGACATGGAAACAACCAAAATGTCCTTCGATAGATGAATGGATAAAGAAGTTGTATATATACACAATGGAATACTATTCGGTGGTCGGTGGTAAGAAAAGATGAAATAGGACCATTTGAGACAACAGGGATGGATCTTGAGATTACAATGCTAAGCGAAATAAGTCAGACAGAAAAAGCAGAGAACCATATGATTTCACTGATATGTGGTATATAAACCAAAAACAACAAAAGAACAAGACAAACAAATGAGAAACAGAAACTCATAGACACAGACAATAGTTTAGTGGTTGCCAGAGGGTAAGGGGGGTGGGGGGTGGGAGATGAGGGTAAAGGGGATCAAATGTATGGTGATGGAAAGAGAACTGACTCTGGGTGGTGAACACACAATGGGATTTATAGATGATGTAATACAGAATTGTATACCTGAAATCTTTACTAACAATTGTCACCCCAATACACTTTAATTTTAAAAAAAAGAACAACAACAACAACAAAAAAAAAACGTAAGGGGAAACTGAGTGCATGAATTCTTGGTACTACATTTGGAACTTCTATGTAAATCTAAAATGATTCCAAAACAGTTTATCAAAACGAACAGAAGAAACATTCTCAAGATTTCTTTAACAGGATTTAAAGGGCCTTAATTCAACTATCCATCCAGGATTTTTGTAGAGAGAGATATTAGAGCATAAGGGTTAACAGTTGGTTGAGTTCCAGTTCTGCTGCTAATAGCTGTATGACCATAAGTGACTTAATCCCTCTGCGCTTCACTTTACTCTTCTCTAAAGTTAGGATAATAATACCACCTACCTGGTAAGTCACTTGTTAATGAGGTGGTATCTGTGAATGAACAAGCCATGGAGATGTAGCACAGGGAATAGAGTCAATAATATTCTAATGACATGGTATGGTGGCATATTGTAACCACTTAGTGTTGGTTTCACATCACAAAGTACATAAATGTGAATCACTATGTTGTACACCTGAAACTAATATACTATTGTATGCCAACTATATTTTAATTTAAAAACTCTTTGAAAATATTTTGAAGTACTTAGTAGAATGGTAGCATTGGTAAATGCTATGTAAATGTCTGTAAAATGAAATACAAAGTAATACTGCTACAGAAACTTTTGGATAGGTCCTACCTATGCAGCAGCTCGTCATATACCTAAGTAAACATCCATTGGATTTATACAACATACCCAAAATACAATTTAGGGCTATTTGCGATTCTAGCAATTTGTGAGGTAGCCTTCACAATCCCAAGAAAAGGTGATCAGAAAATAACAGGTTGCCTTGGGGAGCCCAGATGTACACTGGTGGCTAATTGTAGATAATAGCACTTCAGAGAGAAAACTAGTAGACACTGGTGTGCCCAGGAAAGAACTGATGTTCCTTCCTCCACAGATTCGCTTGGGTTGTTTCTTCTTCCAAAGCTCTCCCCTCTTATTCTCTGATTAATAAAGATCTTCCTTTTCTTGACTACCCAACTTAAATCCTACCTCAGCTACCGTGTTTCCCCGAAAACAAGAGCGGGTCTTATATTAATTTTTGCTCCAAAAGACGCATCAGGGCTTATGTTCAGGGGCTGTCATCCTGAAAAATCATGCTAGGGCTTATTTTCCTGTCAGGTTTTATTTTCCGGAAAACACGGTATGAGACCTCCTGGGCCTGCAGCAGTCTTTCTTCTGAACTCCAGCAGTGCTAGTTGGTTCCTTCGTTTGGCTCCGAGAACATGCTGTCTTATGTACTTCTTTCTCTCCTCAATCAGATCAGAAGTACCTCAAGGGCAAGCACTGCCCTTGTAGCCCTCACAGGACAGCCTCCCTCTCTGCGGGAGGTGAATCAATTATTAGAGCTCAAGACAAAACAGGAAGTCCACTCCTCCCATCATTCATCAAATACTTACTGAGCCCTGTGCCTGCCTTGCGGGGAGGGGGAGATCTGGAAGATGAGAGTGGCGTCATTATCCCCAGGAAGATCACAATCTTGGATCAAAACTTTACACACCAAATTCGTAATACCATTCGCTGGCCTCTGGGGGGCAGGGTATGAACAATAGGACAGGGGGGAAGCAACAAAGGAGGCTTTGTTTGACCTCAGTAATGTCCTTTTATACATAATTTAATTATCTGGAGAAAAAGAAAAAAGTCCCTGCGGGCATACAATTGAGACAAAAGTCAGGGAGATGGTAATTCTGCTAGTAGAGAGAGAAATTTGGAGTGTGGGGAGAACAGAGGACAGGGCTTGGTAGAGACAGGAAAGTATGGCCCTTCCGCTAGTCTCTCCACATCTTCAGTGAATTCTGCTCTCTGCCACTAATTTTTTTTAAACAAAAGCTTTGATCTAATTGGATTGCTTGTGGGAACCTGAGAAAGCACATATAATAAACAATGAATGTGCCCACCCACACCTAGTTCAGTCACAGCAGCTTTGCTTCAATGGCTATCATCTCTGCAGAGGTGCCCAGGAGAGTAACAAGACATACAGTGTTAACTTTCTTAAGACTCATGTTAAAACCATAAAACTTTTAGATAAAATCTAAGAGAAAATATTTATGACCTAGGTTTAGGCGAAGTGTTCTTAGACATGACACAAATGGAACAATCCACAAAGAAAACACTGAAAAACTGGACTTCATCAAAAGTAAAAAGTTTTTTTAAAAAATTTTATTGGGGAGAGGGAAAAGGACTTTATTGGGGAACAGTGTGTACTTCCAGGACTTTTTTCCAAGTAAAGTTGTTGTCCTTTCAGTCTTAGTTGTGGAGGGCACAGCTCAGCTCCAGGTCCAGTTGCCGTTGCTAGTTGCAGGGGGCATAGCCCACCATCCCTTGCGGGAGTTGAACCGGCAACCTTATGGTTGAGAAGACATACTCGAAACAACTGAGCCATCCGGGAGCTCAGCGCTCAGCTCAAGGTGCTGTGTTCCATCTTAGTTGCAGGGAGCACTGCCCACCATCCCTTGTGGGACTCGAGGAATCGATCTGGCAACCTTGTGGTTGGGAGCCTGCGCTCCAACCAACTGAGCTATCCGGGAGCTCAGTGGCAGCTCAGCTCAAGGTGCCATGTTCAATCTTAGTTGCAGGGGGCGAATCCCACCATCCCTTGTGGGAGTCGAGGAGTTGAACCGGCAACCTTGTGGTTGAGAGCCCACTGGCCCATGTGGGAATCGAACTGGCAGCCTTCGGAGTTAGGAGCACGGAGGAGCTCCAACAGCCGGAGCCACGGGGCCAACCCCAAAAGTGAAAACTTTTGCTCTGTGAAATACATAGGAAAGAGAATAAAAAGGCTACAGAACGGTAGGATATATTTGTAAATCACATAGCCAACAAAGAATCTGTATCAAGAATATGTAATGAACTCTCATAACTTGACACGAGGGAAATAAACTACCCAATTTAAAACTGGGCAAAAGACTTAGACACTTCACCAGAGAGAATATATGGATGACAAATAAGGATGATGTTCATTATTAGCCCTTGAGCAAACGTGAATTAAAAATACGGTGACATTCCTCTATACAACGATTAGATGGCTAAAATTAAAAACAAAAAATACGAACAATACCAAGTGCCAGCAAGGATGCAAAGCACCTAGAACTCTCTCATATATTGCAGGTAAGAACATAAGATGGTACAATCATTCTGTGACAGTTTCTCATTAAGTTAAATGTACATTTATCGTATGACCCAACATTACCACTCCTGGGTATTGATGTTGGAAATGAAAACTTATAATCACATAAAAACCTGTACATGAATGTATAAAGCAATTTTTTCAGGGTCTCAAAAACTAGAAACAACCCAAATGACCTCCAATGAGTGAATGGTTAAACAAACCATGGTATCCCTACAATGGAATATTACTCAGCAATCAAAAGGAATGAACTATTAACACACACAACGTGGACAGATCTTAAGAGAATTACAGTGAGTAATAAAAGTCAATCTCAAAAGGTTACATACATACTGTATGACATTATAAGACATTCATGAAATTCAAAATTTAAAGAGGTGAGAACAAATTAGCAGTTTCCAGGGACAGGAAGGTAAGGGGAGGGAGATAGCGGTGGTTATAAAAGGGTAACATGAGAGATACTTGTCGTGATGGCACAGTTCCTTATCTTAACTGTGGTGCTGCTGCTGCTGCTGCTTACAAAATTTACATGTGTGATAAAATTATACAGATTAAACACACACACACACACACACACACACACACACACACACACACACAGAAATAAGTGCATGTAAAACTGATGAAATTTAAATAAAGCCTGCGGACTTTGGTTGTGACACTACCTTACATTTATACAAAATGCTATCATTGGGAGAAACTAGGTAAAGGGTACACACGACCTCTATACTATTTTTGCAACTTCTTATAAATCCATTATTTCAAAACAAATGCCAAAATTTCACAGAACTGTATACCAAAATAGTCAACTGTGCTTCTCTACCAAAAGGTATACTCATACATTAGTATACCTTCTATAAAGCTAACTTGCAGAGCTTTATAAAAATATGTGTGTCTGGGCCACACCCCCATAATTCTAATTTGGTAAGTCTGGGATGGGACCTGGGCACCTGTGATTCTGTGATTTGTGCACTACAGGTGCAACTCTAGTAGATATCTAACACTGTAAAAGTGGGGATAATATACATACCTAACAGTGGTTAACAGTGGTTGTGCGATCATAGGTAATTATAATTACTTACCTTGCTATAATAAACGTGAATTTTTGTGCAATAAAAATAACAGAAGCTTAAGAAAGATTCACTTATCATTCCAGCTGGTAGAGATATTATCCATTTATTCCGTCTCTACACCCAATTTCAACTGAATTTGGTGAGTACATCTTCTCTGTTCTCATCTACGTCACTAATAAAACTGTTGATGAGAACAAAATCTGCTGACAGTCCACTAGAAATCTCCTTCTGGCTTGGTAATAATCAACACTCTTTGGGATCAGTTTTATTTATTTAAGATCTCCCCAGATTCTACTCTTATCTAATTTACTATTTTAATTATTTCCATAAGACGAGAGATATTTTCATGCTTTGCTGATGTTCAAATCTACATTTCCCTGGTCTGTCACTACAAAGACCTGAACCACTTCTCTGGTACTTAAAGCATATTAAACTACATTACTTTTTCTCCCCAATTGGACAGTAACACTCTGCTGGGCATAGACTATGCCTTACATTTCCATGCAAACTTCATTAGCAATCCATTCAATTCCATTCATTCAACAAGTATGTACTGACATCCTACCATGTGCCAGCTACTATTCTGTGCTATCTTCCCTTAGTGTGAAGTGATAATTAAATATCCATAGCAGTGTTCCCTCAACATCCAACCCTGGCCAAACAGCTGCCATGTCTGGTGCTACAATGACCTTTCTGTTACCCATCCCGATGACCTTTCTGTTACCCATCCCACCCAAGCTTGAAAGATTTGGTCACTGACCTCTATCCAAATCACTATACTTTTATCAGATTTTAAGAATGATTAAACTAGCATACCATCATTACCTTTTCTAGAAATAATCTCTCCTTCCACTGGGTTCTCACAGTATCTTACTTACAACATTCTTATAGCACTTAGTGTATTCTGCTTTGTGTTGTACTTGTTTGTCTGCATGTCTTATCTTGCCCCCTAAATCATAAGCTCCCCGAGGACAGGAACCACGGCTTATTCAGCTCTGTAGACCCAGTAAATTGTTACCATGCTCGGCTCCTGGTGATG